>NW_019423974.1:0-2872 GCF_000390285.2 Anoplophora glabripennis | reverse complement strand
TATACATATTTTAACGTGAAATAAATAATGAGCAATCGTTAATAATAATTATAACAATTTTCCCTTAGAAAAATATATGCCCTTGAGCATAAAGCAATGGAAGCTAAACATTCAAAGAATTATTATCATGAAACATCTATAACCATTACAATCATAAGATTACATAGAACAATTAACAATAAAGTACATAAAGAATATTACTTGCTAACTAATACCGGCTAAACACTTAATTTTCCACTACTTCTATATTTTTCAAACTACACTGATCGTCTTACTTTTTCACTCCGTGCTGTCCTCACTTTAACTAACCATCTTCAACTTTTTTGGCTTCCTTCCAGAATGCCCCACCTAGGCGTTTGCTTTTTTGCGCTTCCTTCTACCAACCGTTAATATTACTTTTTTATTATTGTGCAACACCCATGTAACAGGTGACGTCGAAGTTGATAAGATAAGTATGGTTTTGCACAATATATAACTATACNAAATCTATCATGAAAAAAATCAGTGCGATTGTGGAAGATGCTCGGGATCGTCTAGACTAATAATTATTTAATTTGTTTATAAGGCCATAACTTGTAAACTATTCAACTTACCGATTCCAGATTTCGTGTGAGTTATTAGACAGTGATAAGGAATGAGAGGGTGCGATGCCAAAACGTTCTGGTAATAATAACGCAGTTTATAAATGTTTAATTCAAAAGTCATAAATAAACTTCTTACGTTTATAACTTTTGATTTAATCAATATTTTTTGACGTTCGAGGGCTAGTTTTGTAGGTCTTTTAAAAGCGGAAAAAAGTACTTTACTGTTTTCTCGTGGAAATAAACGGAAAAAAGTTATAAGCGAAAAACGTGAATTTACGTAAAAATTATACAATCAACCACCCTGTAAACAATCTTTCCCCCATTTTTGTGACTGTGAAAGCTAATATGTTATTGTACATAAATAATATTTAGCATCTACAGTGATAAATTCAGCTTGCCGAAACAAAAAGTCGCGCCCAACTCTATATTTCCTGACTTATATACGGATATGCCAAAACTTTTATAATTTTGACGTTCAGGACTTTCCGTTCTTATTATTATATTAACTGGTGAACCAAGAAATGCAATGTTCATGTGCTGTGTTTCAACTTCGTGTCAAATAAAATTGTCCGCCAGTTCTAAATTGTTGCCTAACTTTAAATAGATGATAAAGCCGTGTATACTTATCGACGTCCACCATAGAGCGTCCGAATACAGCGACCTGATCTAAGATCCTTTCAGCGGTGGTCACGTGTCCTTATTCACCCGTAATGCATAACGAACGGGACATGACGTCTATAGAGACTTACCAACTCCAGTACTAAAACTAACTTGGCGCGAATTAGCTGAAACTTGGCAATAATAATATTATTTGTACTTAAGTTATTTCTGCAATCTAGCACTGTATAATGTCTTTTAGTTCGTTAATTAACAGTATTCATTTTATATAAAGGTTTCTAATTACATAGCGTATAGCCTATAGACTTAGTAGCAGTCGCATTAATTAATTATAATTAAGTTTTAGTTGGAGTTCGAGCGCCCGGCAATGGCAGTGGAGGCGGCGGGAGGGTGGGGGCGGAAGGCGCCGAACGTGATGTGCATTTTGATCGCTACTGATATAATGCAGATCGCCTAAATTTTCAGCTCGCAAATAACTCTTCTATCAACTGGAGATTTCGGCAAATGAGCCCGTTCGCTTTAACGGTAATTTGCACGTTTTTGGACCTCTACTGAAGAATTATAGATGCTTTCATCTTTCAACCATATTGTTTAGGTATCTGTTTATTTAGAAATTGCAAAAAAAGTAATAACAAGTAAATATTACGAAATTATACAACTTATCCAAAAAAAAATTAGAAATAGATGCGTCATTGAAAAATGGAGTCGACAACGTAAAAAATTTTTCTAAAATCCTGATAGTTTCCGAGAAAAAAATTATTGAAATTGTAGTAAGTATTTTAAACCTTCACATCCCTGGACTATTGTAGTCTCTAGCACCATTCGTACTGAACGTTGTGCGCAATGCGCTCTCTCTCCACGTGACCTCAGGAGATTCCAAATACTAAAATCCGATATAAGTATTTACGTTTTTGTGATAGTGTTTACATTAGTTTTTCAAGTGTCAAAAATGATTTATGTGTACAGCAACTCGGGAGTTCCTTTTAATTTATGGTAAAGCAATATAACATTTGTGTCGTAGAAACTGAGTAAGACGGGGCCAAATGTGTTTCCACGCCGGTGGACAAAATTTTGAAGTTATTGTAACATCGGGTATGTCAAATTATTTTATTAATTAAAACATCACATTTAACTTTAACTAAAACTAACTAAATTAAAAAAAAATTAAATAGGTGTTATAAATTCACTAGTAGAATAATGAAAAAATAATAATGACCAATAATTCACAAATATAATTGTGATGTGATTATGGCTAAAACGTTGAATTACATTCTTGTTTTAATTATCTTTTATCCACTTAAGAATATTAAACTTTCTTGTGTGGATAAAGTTCTACTTAAAACACTTATACAATAAATAACTATTATGTATTTCTTTCCTTGGGAAAGAAATTCTTTCAATTTTTTGTCCGTCCATTTTTAAATACACTTTGCCACCGTGCCCGTCGCCGACTGCATGCTTTGCCTTGGGTAAGGTCAGGTTTTACAGCGGACCCCAGTTTCCAATGCAGTGCAGAAGTATTTCTAAATCATTTTCGAACTGCTCTTTTTAATTTTGTTTTACACAATTGTATTTGTAGGAGTCTCCTATACATTCAAACATTTTTTTTTTGAATAAGTTCTGAACCACCCTGTATTAAAACTAATTTCTTAATATTAGGAACACAAGCA
>NW_019423973.1:0-2371 GCF_000390285.2 Anoplophora glabripennis | reverse complement strand
AGTACGATTCAAAACGATCTCGGCGTTGTTATAACAGAGTCTCTCTCCTGGAATAAAAGTGCAATCAATTATTTTCATAATTAATCTTTCTGTGACCTCACCATCAACATGTTTCTCAAGTTATATAAATCCTATATTCGCCTTCAGATAGAATTTGCTGTAGCCATATGGTTTCCGTTATTAAAATAGGACATAGCAAGATTGGAAGGTGTTTAAAGACGTGGTACAAAACTCCCAGGCGGTTTAAATACCTTACATATGAATAACGTCTTATGCGCCTCCGTCTTCAATCATTGGAAGTGCGACGATGTTTCAACTAAACACTGATTTTCGTTTTAGAGCCTTCAAACATAGGAAAGAGAATTTTCACAAACGCAACAGATATTTTTTCTTATCAACCATGTATAGGATAAGTGATTTTTTGTACTAGAGCTTAACAAGCATTTGCTTCTGCTCTTAAAAGTTAATGTTAATAATAATAATAATGGCTCAACAAATGTATACGCATAATCTGTCAAAATAAAATTGAGATGCCATCCACATCCATGGTGAAGGAGTCTTTAGTTCTTTAAGACTTCGGAGAATATCTAAATAATAAGAAAATCAATAACTGAATTCGCTAAAGTTATGATAAAACTCTACGTATTTATTACCTCAATAAATTATTTAGCTAGGTAGATATTACAATCGACCAAATTCTTGGCTTGTAGATAAAAATTTTTAAATAATTTCCAGTGTCTTTTTAACTTTTTTTTGCGTTATGGCATTTTTATGAATATCATTTTTTTTTGGAATGTTACGCAGACTGCTACAGAGTAGCCACAGCTAGTCAGTAGCTTGAGCCGAATCATGGACTGATTGAAAGTCAAAAGTACACTACATCTAACGAACTTTGTAACTTTACAAATAAGCGTGAAAGCGCTGCGAAAACGACTCAAAATCGACCCTGCGATCATTTATGGTGGCTTATATCTCGACAATCGGCGGTGTGAGATACGAAGTCTTTTCAGAAAATAACCGATCTTTATTTTTTAAACTTTATTATTAATTTTATACATTGTTGATCGTTGTCTCCTTCAAAGTATTATTCACATACTTTCCCAGCGGTGTTCCGATTTCGCGAAGCAGTCTTGGATAGCTTCATTTGAAATGTCCTTTAAAGTATGTGACGAATTTGCTTAATAGTTTGAAAACGGCACCCTTTCTGCACTAATTTTAATTTCGGAAATAAGAAAAAATCGCAAGGAGCCAGGTCTGGCAAATAAGGAGTGTGAGGGAGGACAGTAATCTGATTTTTGGCACAAAACTAATGAATTGATAAAGCTGAGTGTGAGAGAGTATTGTCATGGTGCAAGAACCATGAGTTGCCTCGCAACACTCTGGTCTTTTTTGCGAATTTTTTCACGTAACCATTTTAAAACGCTTCTATAATACACACGGTTCACTGTTTCACTTTGAAGCAAGAATTCAAATGCACAATTCCATTAAAATGGAAAAAAAATAGTGACCATCACTTTGATATTGGATAGAGACTGACGTGCTTTCTTGGGGCGTGGAGATTCATTGCCAATCCATTGTCATGATTGAACTTTCATCTCAATGTCGTAGCCGTAAACTAGCTTTCGTCTCCCGTTGTGATCCTTCGAATGGATGTTTCGTCGCCGTTGGATTGTTTAAGGAGTGACATGATTTTCTTTCTGTTTGTTCGGTCATCAAACGAGGAACAAATTTTGCTGCAACTCGATGCATGTTCAATTTTTCAGTCAAAATTTCATGGCATGTCCCAGTTGAGATGCTAACCTCTTCTGCAATTTCTCTAAAGTCAATCGGAGATTTGCACGCACCAGATCTTTGACTTTCTGAATTTAGGAGTCATCAGTTGAAGTCGAATGTCTTCCTGGTCGAGGATCATCTTCAATTGACTGACGACCCCATTTAAATAGTGAAAACCATTCGCAACATTGCGTAAGACCCAGAGCATCATATCCATAAGCTTGTTTCAAAATTTGAAACGTTTCCATGTTTTCTCCAATTTCACGCAATTTTACGTTGCATCGTTGTTCCAGAAAACCGCACATATCAAAAGTCGTCACTAACACTTAAACACGTTGCACGCGAATAACAATATCACGAAAATTAAATGAGATATCAACAATCCAAGAACATATTCTTACAGAGGAGGTTATGGGCAACGCAATGCTGCCAACCGCATATCAGTACCTAAATATCTCCATTAGCGCGTAATTCAAAGAGTTCTATTTTCGGAGCGATCTCGTATAGTCTAAAATTTGCTATAGTTCCAACTCACCCTAAATCAAAGATAATTCTTTTTATGACCTCGGTATAGAAGTATCTAAGAAAACAATCGTGT
>NW_019423972.1:0-2386 GCF_000390285.2 Anoplophora glabripennis | reverse complement strand
AAACTAATGCATCCGCAACTGGACCATTCTCCTTCGTAAAGGCGGCTGGTCAGGCAATAACAGTTAATGATGATCGCTATCGCGACATGATAATCAAGTTTATTGTCCCTAAATTGCAAGATACGGATGTAGAATATGTGGTTTCAACAAGAAGGTACCACATGCCATACAGCCCGAGAATTCAATTACAGCATGAGTCATTTGCTGGTCGTGTAGTTTCTTGTTTTGGTGATAAAAATTGGCCGCCCAGATCATGCGATTTAACGCCGTGGACTTTTTTCTTTGGGTTCTTTTGAAATCTAAGGTTTATGGCAACAAACCCATAATCACCAAATTCAGCCGCATGCGATTTAACGCCATTGGACTTTTTTCTTTGGGTTCTTTTGAAATCTAAGGTTTATGCCAACAAGCCCATAATCACCAAATTCAGCCGCATTTATGCAAAACGGTCATGGAAAATTTCGACAAAATGGTGCGTATGGCAAAGCCATTAAGACCATTTATCCGATATAGTTTTCCATACAACATAAAAAATTTACAATTTTTTATTAAAAACCTGTGTTTTCTATAAAAATTACTTCTTGTGTTAATTTGGAGACACCCTTTATATGCATCATATTTTTTTATTTTCCAAGATGAACGATTGAAAATAGGGACATGAGTAAAAGTTAATATTTATTATGTGTAGATCATATTTTATATTGGACCTTTAAATAATTGTTTATTAACTTGTGTCTTTAACAAACCTATATTTAGTGCCAAAGTAGACTTTATTTCCTAATAAGTCATAAAGAAAAATAGAAAATAGAAATTATTTTCAAGGAGGAAATCAATATTCTAGATTTGCCCATTTCCTTATATATAAATGAAAGGTCCCAGTTAATATAACTTTTTGAAAAAATTAGTCAAAATTGCACTTTTTTAAGAATTGTTTGAATGAAAGGCCATTTAACTCGAAACAGAAATGGACCTGACACAATAAAGTCTAAAATCAATTCTGTACAAGCTATTAAAACTGTACATTGTGCTTGACAACTCTTTTCCGATATATTAATTCCGAACATGACAGATAGGGTAATGGGTTGCTGAGTGCGCAGTTAAGGGCTCAGTGGGATGGGGTAGAAAAGTGTTATATATAAGAGCTTATTAATCCTTTCTTGTTTACTTGGTTGNGTACAATTTCGACTAACTTACCTTTATTCAAATGTCAACGTTTAATGATGTACATCCATTAGAATGAGGTTCCACGGAACAACATTTAGGGGCCTTCAGTAGGCGTTAACAGAAAAATTGGAAAACCATTTTTGTGAGGCACAACGTATTTTAGCGACCTATGCAACATGCTTACCTCGTTGGCAATGAATGAAGTGGGGTTACATAAAAAATTATCCATACATTTTTCCAAAATCTTTTACCGACAAAATAAAATATCGCAAAAACAAAAGATTTTATATTAGGTGTGAAGTAAACCTAAGCAAAATTGTACGAAAGTAATTTGATCTAAATCAGTTTATTTTCGGCCAAGTAAGCATGAGGGATGGCCCATTCACTTCGTTTGTTTTCATTTTTAGAATTAGGTAATAGCAAATTTAATCCATGGGCATTGAAAGTCATACTGTACCCTCTGAAATTAGTGATACAATTGGTATTTCTATGTAGTAGAATGGAGTGTCAAAAGTTTATTATTTTACGCTTTGTATTATTGTTTAACACATTTGCTGTTTGCGAAAAAATTAAACGTCATTTTAACAGTGGGAGTGGGAGTTTTAATTGATATAACTTACAATAGTATCATTCTTAAACGATAAATTTGACTCCAGCAAAGATATAATAGAATTCTAAAGATGATTTATATTTATGACTATCAACGTGACAAAATAAAGTAGGAAACATATAAATATATTGAGTTCTTACAAATTAACTTTCATAATAAGTAAAGTTACATACAAAGTACGTGAACTATCTACATAGTGTATCAAAAATTCGGAAGTAATATTAATTAATTAATGTAAGACTGCCAGCTTCATTAGAATTAGTAGTTTTGCCCGGAAGAAATAATTTCATTATAATATAGTTATAAACAATGTTTGACAATATAAAAGTTTATGTACTACTTATATGTACCAAAGTAGTTTTAAAACGAAATAATTTATGTGAGCTTGTAGCAGCAAAATTACCATTAGTTTCGAAATATGATTGATTTAAGAAGATTTTTCCAAATGAAATTAGTTTAATCATTTAAAATTAAAAACAGTTAGAAACACTTATTAAACGTATTATAAGATTAAAATAAGGGACATTTTAAAAAAATCTAAAAGCTAGATATCCCGAGCAGAGAAAATCACAGACCATTGCGACTTACGAAAAGAATAATTTTATTAGATAA
>NW_019423971.1:0-2380 GCF_000390285.2 Anoplophora glabripennis | reverse complement strand
CCATCTATTCCCAAATTTTTTTGGATAAATTGTGAATCACCCTGTATACTAAAAGTTAGGGCACATAGGGAAATTAAAAAATATTAATAATTGTTACTTTTTGAACATTCAAAAAAGAGTATCGAAAAAATACAAAAAATTTTTGTGAGTTATGTTTCTGGTTAGTTAAAAAAAAAGGCAGCATAAGAAATTTGTTATATACAGGGTGTCGCGCTTAAATGTGATACAAGCCTGTTGCTTCTTTGTTTTTTGACCAATTTCAACTTTTTTTTAGAATGTAGGATAAAAACATTATTAATGCAGTCACGGCCAACTAGGTGGTATTAGCGATTTTTTTTTCAAAAAACAGATTACGTATTCTCTCATTCAGCTTCCCTTAAAATGTCATCACCAAGTTTCATCAAATTTGATACATCTTCAGACGAGCACTAGTTGGCCGTGTGTTGCATTAATAAAAAACAGCAGTATCACAGTCAAGTTTTACCCTACATTTCATAAAAAAAAATTTTTAATCGGCCAAAAAATAAAGAATTACAAGCTTGTATTACATTTCGCGACATCATGGAGTGCAATAGGTTAATTTGAAAAAATGATGTTGATTGTCATAACTTAATTTTGGGCCACCTTGTATACATGAATTTACCATCAGAAAAACCGAAGCCAAAATAAAAATCGACATGTCCGAACGTTTTTCCAAAAACCAAACCACGTGTCCTCACTGTATAATTTACCTAATATATACCGGGTGTCCCGAAATTAATGTAACGCAATTTGGTCACAGATTCTTAAGACAAATTTAGGGGACCCGTTTTATTTTTGCCAAGTGACTCCCTCCTTCGGATTTACAGCCACCTGAAATCCGCCACTAAGAATAGTCTTTTTTTATATTTCAGAACTTTGTTGTACGAGAATCACTAAATTTCGTACACAGGGGTTTTATGACATGTGGAATCTGAGAGTGCTACGCTTTTTACGGGGAACTGCCTTAAGAGATTTTTTGTGGGGCCCCCTTGTCTTTGGAGCCAAAAAAAATTGGTCGCATATTTCAATTTCTTCAAAATTAGTATTCCGACAATCAAATTCCACATGTACACCAGATTCCTTGTACACCAAATTTAGTTATTCTTGTGCAACAGAGTTGTGAGATATAAAAGAAGACTATTTCAAGAGGCATTGAAATTTCCCAATAATGTTGTTGCAGTACCAATTTAGAAATTGGTAATTTTATATTTTTTGATGAAGGAAATAATAATTTCCGAATAATTATGATGTGGCTCATAAGTGTCGCTAGTTATATTCTGAGTTTTTTCCTCTGCATAATTATCATAAAAACAAGTGGTAATTCCCAAAAGAGGATCACATTCTCTTTAAAATACAGTGGCGGGTCGCCAGGTGACGCAAGTGACGTACCGCTTCACCTAAAATTTCCGTTTGGTTGTGCAATTTAAATTTATTTTTAATTTTATATAAATTTTATAATTTAGGTATAATTCTATATTGAAAATGTAGGTTGTGTTTGTTTGTTTTATAAGCAGAAATAAACAGAATTGTTGCGCAGTGATCGTCTTCTAAAAATACATTGCCTTCGTTGAGCGCGAACATCAACCTCGTACCATACAACGTACAGCATAAGCAAGTGACGCAGATCGAAATTAGTTTATATTTCAAGTGAACGCTACGAAGTGAAGCCACTTCGTAGCGTTGCTTACGGCGGTTGTCATAGCAACGAGGCGGCCAACACGCGAGTAAACTACGGCGTGGGGGAACGAATGACGCGGAAATTGAAGCAGCATCGCCATCGCCCATCGCCTGCCTTTAAACTGTTTTTACGATACGTCGCCCAGTGCACGATTATAACGGTTTTTTGTTAATATTTGTTTTGTATCAATAATTATAGAAATGTTTCCTATGTATGATCCAGTATGTATTTTATTGGAAACGCCATTTTCCAGATGGACAAAAAGGATTTTTTCAATTGCGAGAGACCCGATGTAGCAAAAAGGGGGAAGTCAAAAGACAAAGTGTACGTTCGGAAGTTTCGGAATGAATGATATTCGGTGGTTGTGTGGGTTTATTTAAAAAAACTTTTTTGTATGCCGTGTTTAATTGGGTTTCTATTTTTTATAAAAATCTAAATGAATATCCTTCTCGCGAACAACAGTTTTTCGGTACCTAATATTGCAAATGCAACTAAAAATTTCCAAATTCATTTAAAGCCGTTTGACCTTGAAATTTTGAAAATTTTCGCCTGCGGCGCTTTTTTTTAGTCAATTAATGAATATGCTATGAATATTCTTAATGTCACCAGCCGCCACTGTTAAAATCACCTTCATTTCATTTGTTTGTTATTAAATGTTTCCGTATACACATATTCTATTAC
>NW_019423970.1:0-2475 GCF_000390285.2 Anoplophora glabripennis | reverse complement strand
GTTTTACAAGGAAAATATAAAAGCTATTGTTCCTTCATTCAGTTGGTCTCTTGAAATTTCATAGTAAAGTTTCAGTACTTACCGGAACCAAACAACGTTCATAAAGTAAACTACACAGCATTATTGTAGAACCTTTGATAAAAAAAAATAATGTAATATATACAGGGTGATTTATTAACAATGGGAAAATCAAAAGCTCCACGGCTGGAAGAAGTTCCACTTTATTTCAGAAGAGACATGTTGTTCATGCACGACGGAGCTCCACCGCATTTTCTCGGCCAGTGCGTGCATATTTAGATGCAGTTTTTTCAAATCGCTAGATTTGGCCATGTAAGCATTTTTGCTTGGCCACCCAGAAGTCCGGACTTCAATTCTCTTGATTTTTCTGGTTGGTCTCGAATGAAAGATATAGTTTACAAGAATCTATTAGGTTCCATAACAGGCAAAAATATTGTGCCAAATTACGTTTAACTTTGAATGAATCTGATATTTTACGCTATGAAAATGAAATAAAATTTTTGGGAGTAACAATTGACGAATGCCTCAGATGGAAATTTCATTGTACTCAGTTAATATCGAAATTAAACTCGGCATGTTATTTGATAAGAAATCTGAAACCTGTTTCAACTTCTATACAATTAATAAATGTTTATCAAGCGTATGTGAGTTCCAGACTGAGATATGGTGTTGCTTTTTGGGGAAATTCCTCCTTTGCATCAGACGTTTTTATTTCACAAAAACGTATTTTAAAACACATGGCCGGAATACCTCGGGAACACTCATGTAGGCAAGTTTTTAAAAATTTTAATATTTTAACGGTTGTGTCTTTATTTATCTTCGAATTGTCCGTATACGTTTTTTAGAAATAAGTCTACTTTTAAATTAAATGAAACCATTCATAATAAAAGCNTCATCAAAAGTCCAAAAAATCAGTGGTGTAAAAATTTTAATATTTTTTGGGAGATGTACATTTCTCACATAATTATAAGTTTATACAATGTTTGTTTCGAACATTAATTTAATATTTACAGTTCATTTAAAATTGATTGCAAATGAAGAATTCTCATACAATTTTTAGATTTATTTATTACATGGTATATTTACTTTAAATTTTAAAAAATAATAACTTAATAATGATTCGCTTTTAAATAAGTCAGGAAGCATCTTTTATGTAAATAATAAGTAAATATACTCATCTAATTTTAAAATATAATTCAGTGTGCCCCTGAAACTATAAAGTTATTAGTGAGAATATTTTTTCAACTAGTTGACAAATATTTTCAAAAATATTAAATAAATGTTACTTTTTCACTTCAACACCCTGTATCTAGAAAATCAGTGGCTTTAGAGCTTTGATTCATGTAAGTAGAATAATCCAAGGAAGAAATAATCTGTAAGATCCAAAGCCACTGATGTCATCTAATTTTAGTTATATATTAATATCTTATTAAATTTTTCTCTTCCAAAATTACAAGAACGAAAGCTTAGACTGCTCATCTTAAATTCTTATATTAAAATATACAGCAGATAAGGGTGCCCTTAGAATTAATAATCTTTGATGATGTTTTCTTTGTTGTCACTTTTTTTTATCAAAGTTTCCCTGTTTCAAACATGTTGCTATTTTGCTGAAGTTCTGTAATTCAAATGTCTGGTATAGCAACAAATTTTAAAACAAACACCATCTTAATATTTTTTTTCAGCAAAATTCATCACAAAATTATAAACAATTACTCAAAAACTGGGAGGCTATTATTAACTTTGTTAGAAATAGAAGCTGTGGGAGCAATTTTCTGAAGAAATAGATGAGTTGCATATTAGAATAATTTAACAGATGCATCTTACTGAAATATTCAAATTGGACATAAAATTATATATATACAGGGTGATCCGAATTTTATGCAGGAAACTTCGAGGGCAGATAGATCTCTTTAAAATAGTAATCGTTTGCCTTATAAACATTGGTCTGGAACAGCCCTGGTTTAGAGATACATTGTGTTAAAGTTGTTAAAATAAATTGATGTTTTGTTTATACCTCCGGAATCTATTCTACGCCACTGCATTTTTTACAAGTCATTGTATCTGATTTATATTCTAATGCACAAATTACGTAAAAAAGGTGACTTTAATTTTTTCCCTAAGATTCGCCGTTCCAAGTTGTTCATACCAATACACTCCCCTTGTAGCAGACACTTCTAACCGTAATATTACAAGAATATTTCTGTTTAAAGGTAAGTGCAATTTGTAAGAACATCAACAAAATTATTTACACTCCTTTCTACACCACATCGATACATTGTTAGATATGGCAATCTGGCTGTCCAAGACACTGGACTCTCTGCACCATAATGACATTGCCATTTGGTCTTCTACCTATCCATCACCCCATATAATTTTCATAAAGCCATTCTTATGTCATTCTCCCAGAAGGCGCAGCAGCAGCAGTCAGCTATTTTATCGTATATTCAATGGAATATC
>NW_019423969.1:0-2382 GCF_000390285.2 Anoplophora glabripennis | reverse complement strand
TGCAAACATTTTTATCATTATAAAATTTTATTTTTTTATTTACCTTAACCCTCAAAGGTCAGACTTGGAGTGGGCCACCTTAAAGGTCACACTAGTGCGAATTGTGATTTTTCCAACTTTGAACCTGTATGTCTTCTTTATTTGTCAACGAAAACAGCGTATTTATATGAAAACTGGGGTGAATTTTCCGAGAAATCTAATGAAATAATTAAGTTTGTTAATAGAAAATGCGATTGAAAAAAAGTTTTTCGAAAAATTACTTTTTTTAAATTCGTATTTTATTATAAATAATGGCTAGAGAAAAAATAGAAAAAAGATTTTGAAGTTCAGTATATATTTTTAAGAAAAAAATACCCCATAAATATTGACCATGTTACAATTAAACTGTTAATGAAAGAAATGACTGAAAAACTATTATTAACAATAACTAAATAAACTATGTTCTACACTATTCGAAAAAAAATTGCATTTCAATTCACTTTATTTCTAGATATATGATATAAATTCAGCCACATATTTGCCCACACGAAAGTTACACCCTGTATACTTAAAAGCTTGAAAAGGGAGTTATATACTCTTTTAGTGTGACGTCACATATTTAGGGAACCCGCAACAAATTGTCATAGTTGAAATTGTACAGAACAAGTTAATTTATTTTTACAAGGATTGAGAACTATTTAAGAACAAACAACACGTGTTTGGTAAAATAGATACACTAATGTGCTTAAAACTTACAAAAAACGATATAAAAGAATATTCCTAAATTTAAATAAAGTAAAAATTTTACATTAGCCGTGTTATTCCTAATGCACATGCTCGGAAAGAATAGCCTCATACGCAGGTGAGATCTTGTTGATATATCATCGCTGTCATCATTAGTGTATTTTCTCTTGTTTTGTTTAATTTTCTAGTTCTACCAAGTATTTTTTATTGTTTTTCTTAGTGCTTTGCTGTGTCAGTCTGTTTATCGAGTGTTTTTTTCTTCAAGTGGTTTATTACAGACGTACTTAACCACAACCAAACTTCTTCTTGAATGATATCCTGTTTCAAGGCTACTTCGCTTACATGAAATTATCTTTAATGCGCATGCTCAGTAACATTGATATAATTTTAATTTATAAATGTCAATATTGTGCTATAAATTTAAAAATATAAATTCTATAATTCTTTTAGTTTGTCACTTGGGGTTTGAAACTTCTTAAATATTTCTAATATTACTAGAATATCGCGATATTCAAAGTCATGACAAAGAGGACATTTTTTGGCACTTACGTCCAAAGTACATAAAATCGATCTAACAAAAATATTGGGAAATTCTTCATGACAATGTGTACTATGGGGTTGCCTATTATTTGGCGTTTGTGACGTCACTACTAAAAAGGTCTATTCTCAATGGTTATTCAACTGAAGGTTAAGGCATCAATAAACATTATTTTAATGTTCAGGTTCTCATTGGGTTGAAAAGAAATTTTGTATGCACAGTACTAAATAAAATGAAAAGTGCATTCATGGACACAGACAGGTGTCTTTTTGATCATAATCGTTTAAATAAACGCTTTATCAAACTACTAATTTTTACCAAAAACTACTCAAAATGGTTAAAACATTTTCGATCAAATTGAGGTTTATTTAAAAAAATGGATGAAGAGAACAATCAATCCTTTATTTTTCAAACGTTGTTGCATTATACGTTATAATTGTTACGATCTCAATTGGAACCGCATAAAAACATTTAACTCATAAATTCTACGGAATCCATAGACGTCCAGAAAAATTTAGCCCTGTCTCGTCTAGGTATACTATATTCCGAGCTATGTTACCATATAATTACCACACGATTGTCAAGTTTTTTATGTTTAAAGTATGTCGGAAAATATCTAAAGATTTATAATTATAATCAGGATAATCGCTTAATTTATCTCGAATCATGTTTAAAGTAGGAACTTTACTTTCTTTATACATATTATAAATTATGAGCCGCATTACATCTGGTAAAATCGTCAATTTTCTTTAATTTTGTATTTTTCTGTTTCCTCTTTTTACCGTGATCAATCCTTCTTTAATTACGCGATAAATTGGCCTTTTATAGATATCTTAGTTAATTCGTTAATCCGTTTCCTAACTTTTTTATCACATTGTTCACTATTTTCAATTTTCAAACATTCATATATTTAATATAATATTGACTTCGACAAAAACCGGTTCCACTATTTAGGGATTTTCCCGAGTTATTTCGTTATCCTCCGCTTCAAAGAGTCTCCAGAGAGCCACGCTAAATTACTAGATATGTAATTACATATAACATTTATTTTAATAACTATTACCCTTTACTGGTTACGATATGAACAAATAATAATATCAACTAATAAATAATAATACATA
>NW_019423968.1:0-2391 GCF_000390285.2 Anoplophora glabripennis | reverse complement strand
GTTATTAGTCATTTTTTATTAAAGCAGTTTTGCTAACCAAAAACCTCTCAATAAAAAAAACGGACATTACTATACATACATATTCGCTCACATCAATAACTCTTGGCGTTTCTAAAATCAATTTGTTTTCTTTTTCAATACCTTATTACTACAATATTATTACAGTACAATAATACAATATACTTATTACAATATTTTGTCAAGACTAATTTTAAAACAACGTCATTACTAAATATTAAGAAAACAAAAACAGATTGATTTTCGAAACGTTAACGCAACGTCATTGCTGAGTATAGAAAATGAAAATATAGATATTGATTTTCGAAACGTAAAAATGTTACAATTTGAAATAAGAGAGAGATAAGGGTAGTTCCAAGAAAAATGAAACTGAGTGAATAGAACGGCCTGTATATTTTTAAAAATTTGATTACAATGCTTTTTTAGGATTATGTCCTTTCCCGTTTTTAAATAATTTTCAAAACATCTTTTACGCCGTAGAAAGCTTTTTCTATTAGGTATTCTATGATTCCGATAATGATCCGATGGTTTCCATAAATATAAACAAATTCAGCTTATTTACGTTGGAATTTCGTAAGGTTTAAAGGCACTGTATTTTGATTTACATTTAAGAGATTAGCCACGACAATTCGTCGTTGACTTCACTGCTAACTTAATATCATAATAAACACTACCAATTAAATTGAAAATTTCTAATTCTGAGTCATTCAATAAAAACATCATTCCTTTAATTTAATATTATTTTAAATAATTCCATAGAAATATTCTGTTTGCCTATAAGAGCTGTCTCAATAACATAAGCCAACAAGATTTTAACCCAACAACACGAGTTCAGATTCATGATCAGCGACCCCAAAAACATGTAAGATCCCTACTTCCGGGTGCCGATGAATTTAGGTTTGTGGTGCTGTGTTGTCAGTATATTCAAAAATCGAGAAGTAAGTCAAACTACTAAGCAACATGCGATTTCTTAAAAGACGAAAAATCGGGATAAATCCAAGTGCGTTTTAAAGAGTACCTAAGTATAGTACTTTAAGACCCATTAATGGTTTCAGCAAAAAAATTACCTATTCCTGTAACAAAACTTCAAATATGCTCAAAATTCGCGATTTTGACACTTTTAGGTTAGGATATCTCGAAAATCAGAGCCAATTAAGAAATTTGTACCTCGGATTCGAATTCAACGCACCAAAATCCTTCGGAAAAGTACATTCTGATTTCTAAGTTAGAGGGTCGGCCAAATTTGTCGCCCTGTGTAATTCTTGTACATGGAAGTATTATATTATTGGATAATAAGAGTAATTTTTTCCGTACATAGTTGCTCCATTTATGCGTTGAGTTGAGTTGCGACTAACAAAACGTTATTGTTTTTTCAAATTTGGTATTATAGAGTACTTGCTAATAGAGGGACATTGTAACTGTTACAGAAATGTGAATAATGCTGTCTTGTAATTGTGTTTTTAACATTTTCGTTCTTTTTAAGAANTTTACATTTAAGAGATTAGCCACGACAATTCGTCGTTGACTTCACTGCTAACTTAATATCATAATAAACACTACCAATTAAATTGAAAATTTCTAATTCTGAGTCATTCAATAAAAACATCATTCCTTTAATTTAATATTATTTTAAATAATTCCATAGAAATATTCTGTTTGCCTATAAGAGGTGTCTCAATAACATAAACCAACAAGATTTTAACCCAACAACACGAGTTCAGATTCATGATCAGCGACCCCAAAAACATGTAAGATCCCTACTTCCGGGTGCCGATGAATTTAGGTGTGGTGCTGTGTTGTCAGTATATTCAAAAATCGAGAAGTAAGTCAAACTACTAAGCAACATGCGATTTCTTAAAAGACGAAAAATCGGGATAAATCCAAGTGCGTTTTAAAGAGTACCTAAGTATAGTACTTTAAGACCCATTAATGGTTTCAGCAAAAAAATTACCTATTCCTGTAACAAAACTTCAAATATGCTCAAAATTCGCGATTTTGACACTTTTAGGTTAGGATATCTCGAAAATCAGAGCCAATTAAGAAATTTGTACCTCGGATTCGAATTCAACGCACCAAAATCCTTCGGAAAAGTACATTCTAATTTCTAGGTTAGAGGGTCGGCCAAATTTGTCGCCCTGTGTAATTCTTGTACATGGAAGTATTTTATTATTGGATAATAAGAGTAATTTTGTCTGTACATAGTTGCTCCATTTATGCGTTGAGTTGAGTTGAGACTAACAAAACGTTATTGTTTTTTCAAATTTGGTACTTGCTAATGGAGGGACATTGTAACTGTTACAGAAATGTGAATAATGCTGTCTTGTAATTGTGTTTTTAACATTTTCGTTCTTTTTAAGAAATAAATATTATATA
>NW_019423967.1:0-2383 GCF_000390285.2 Anoplophora glabripennis | reverse complement strand
TTTTTTTTTGTTATAAATTTTGAGAAAATACTAAGTTTTATGAAATGTCACTGTATTTACTATAAAAAAAAAGTATATACTCGTACTATATATTTTGAAGTATTTGGGGATATTCTAATTCAACTTTTTGCTAAATTTATACTTTTATTAAACTTGTTTTATGATTGAATTCATCTTATCTCATAAGGTGTTAATATTTGAATAAATATTCATGTAAATTTTAAAACAGCAACAAATTGTGTGTTCTTTTCTGTTTATTGGGTATCAGATATGCCACTTGTAAAAAATTTTATTAAATAAAATTTTATGACAAAATAGTTAGTTAACGGTATTTTTTTTTAAATTATTTTTGTTTAACCAATCGCACACTAAAAAAGTAGACAGTTAAGAGTATGCAACACTATATCACATACTTCAGTTATAGTTGTTTAGAAAAATCAATTTCTTCATTATCAAGACTGGATATTATATTTCTGTTTTAATTATATTTGATAGATTGTTTGTCTGTTTTCTGCTTCCAAATTTACAAAAGATGAAGTCTAATTAGACAAGAATCTTCCCAAATATTCAACTTCACTCTTTAATTAGCTTACAACTGCTTTAGAAAATTAAAGTCCAATTTTCGTAATTTTATAGAAAAACATACCTTAAAAGGTTATAAAGTTATCTTTAAAAAATTATAATGTTCGTAGCTATTTAGGCAAGTAAAATTATATTAAGGTGACATGATCTAAATTGATTTTTATTCACCCAAGGAAGATACCACTGAAGTTAGGACCATTTGTTCCCAGACACTTTGTAGATGTGCTTTGCAAAACATCATTGATCAGCTATCATATATTTTTATATCGTTTTTTTTTAAAGCCTTATAACATTACTGCAAATTAGAAACATGTAGCTAGACAGCTATGTATGTGTTTGTTACAATAATTTACATTAATGTGCAAATTGATCTTGATCCATCCCATTAAAATGGTGTTACTTATTTGTTTCCAGGTTCAAAGGTTGGATAACAAAATGACAAGTGGTGCAAGAAAGGACGGAGCCCCCACAATTAACGGTAGTAATTTACAAAACAACATAAGAACAAAGAATCATGCGGAACAACAGAAAAGAGAGAAAGAAAGACAAGACAGGGAGAGCTTGGTGTTATGGAAGAGACCCATAGTCACGGTTGAATATTTTATTAGAGAAGTTATTATATTATTATCGACATATGGTAAAAAGTAAGATATTTAACAAGGAACATTGTAAGAGTATTTTTGCATAGGGGACTGTGAATTCAGTTTGTTTTCTTTTTTTTTAGGATATTAACAAATCAGAAACTTGTATCACTAGGTCTTATATCAGTATTATCAGTATACATATTAATGAATTCCAAAGGACCACATCAAAATTTAGTACAAGGGATGTATAAGAAATTATTATGGTGTTTATACTGGATAGGTTTAGGTAAGTGAGGTAGTTAAATATAATTGAAATAAATATACAGGATGTGGTGTGTATAATCTATAAAAATTAAACTACAACTTCCTAACGCTATTTGTAATAGAAAAGTCTTATACGAAAAAGTTCTACTTTTGCATTTTTTTTTCGTAAGTTTAAGTTCAATTATGGATCAAAATATTTTCTCTGGAACGGTCCTGTTCGTGTGCTGTAGGATGAGTTACGTGCTGTTGACCAGTAAACAAATCGTCGTTGAAAGCTAGAAAGATACTTCTCAATTTTTGGGGAATTTTTCAACACAAAAGTACAAGCTAAGAAAATTACATATTTAAAAAAAACTGATAGTTTCTTATTATAATAATTAATAGTAATTACTATCTTAAATGCATTGTTGTTACTGCATGAGTTCTCAAACAAAACCACACCCAAGCATCTGTAGTTGTCAACTGTGTGCACTAAACAAACTCCATTAAAATATGGAACAAAATGAAATAAAACTTACCATTTCTATAGAAAATGTTGAATTTGATCCCCATTAGCGCGGATACAAGCATGGCACCGACACCCAATTTTGGCGAATATTTTCCCAAATTCCAGATATTCCCCCTGATTGTGTGACCAGCTTCATGTATACGATTTCACAATTCTTCCACCGTAGCAATTGGAGTTTTGTAAGCCAATGACTTCAAGTGACTCCAAAGATAAAAGTCCATTGGAGTTAGATCGGGTGACCGAGGTGGCCACGGCACGGGATCAAAGGGTCCAATCCAACGCTGAGGAAACATTTCATTCAAAAGTGTCGTTACTTCTCGAGTACTGTGTGGAGGAGCCCCATCTTGAAAATAAAACATGCGTGCCCAAACTTGTAATGCCACGTCGTCCAATAATTCAGGCAACCGGTTCTCCAAAAAGTTAGCATATGTGGTCCATTTAGTCG
>NW_019423966.1:0-2401 GCF_000390285.2 Anoplophora glabripennis | reverse complement strand
AATGAGGTTAAGTTGGTCGCTATAAGCTACTCCCTACGTCCAATGTGTCAGAGCCAACTTCGACCACGTTTTTATTTGAACGCTCGTTATTAACAAATGTCTTCCATAGGTTTCATATAATCATAGTTGCTGTAACTTCAAATGTTTTACCTTTTACTTCTGTCAAAACATGGGAATATATTCATTTTTATGAAAACGTACGAACTGGAATCTAGAACATCGTGAAATATAGTAGAATATATAGAAATATAGAGAATAGAAGAATAGAAGAATAGAATATATAGAATAGAATATATAGAATATAGTAGATATAGTTAAGTGAAATTCATTTGAATTAGAGAAAGTGAAATTAGGGTTCTGTTATTTTTATTTCTTCTCGTATTCTTGAAAAATTACAAACAATTTTGTAGATGTTTTATAGGTCGGTTTTTTTTTCTTATGATAAAACTATTATCAATAAACTTTTCAAGAAACAACAAAAAAAAGCGGTAACTCGTTACTGTAAAATTTACATTTATATATTTATTTCATTTTTATTATCTTTGTTTTTTAATAAAAGTAATAATTTTTTATATAATTTGTTATAAATATAATGTTGATATAATTTAAACATAAAAATTGCTTTTTCAGTATGTGTCTCTTACACAATTTTTCTACTGCAGTCAAACAATGTATTCATGACCGTTCGTAGAAACACATTTCCTTTGTTTTGTAAATCTACATCGCCCTTGCCTTGGCAAAGCGACTCGTTGTTTGGTGGAACGAACGGNAATAGCCGGTCATTTCTAAATTATAAATTAGATCAATAATTGTCTTAATGTTAGCCACAATTTGAAAATACTTTGTTTTATAACTTGTAACTGTTGGTGTAGAATGTTAATGTCATTTCTATAGAAACATCTTATCACAACTCCATAGGACGAATACAATATATTTAGAATGCTGAACTGTTAATTTTTAAAAGGTAATTTTTTTGTCTAAATTATTTAAAATTAATTATTAAAAAAAATCGATATACAAATTGCCGAGTGAAAATTTAAACATTTTTATTTATTTTTAATTTATTTTTATAACATTTTCCGTCGCGATGCAAGAGTCGTGTTAAATAAATTTCAAATTAAAATAAAATATAAATCTTTGAGTTAGGTATATCTTTTAATTACTTTAATATGATCAATTTATAAGAAAAACTTAAAAAACTGAAAAAAAACATATTTTTGTAGTGAAATCCAGAATTAAAAGATGTAAAATGTGTCGTGTACAAAATGTCATCTTCAGGATTTTACAGCCTTTAGATATTCACGAGATATTTACGTACTTTTTTTACTATCGCCAAAAATTACGATACTGTATAAATAAATAATACTTTTTTATGATCCTGTATAATTTTTCAAAAAACTATAATTAACTATAAAATACTCGCCTTTTAAATTTTTTTTTCTATATGTAGATATGTAGTAACTGTTATAAAATTGTAGAAAATTTTAATATACTTACACATCTTCTTATTACTCGTAGTTCTCTTATTTTTATTTTATTTTAATGTAATTAAACTATTTCCAATAAATTCAAAACAATTTTTTCTAAAAAATCTTTAAAGTAGATAGATTTACAAATTACTTGATCAAGCTGCTTATACTATTAAATCGAATTATTGATACCTATCTATTAATTGTGAAGTTTGTAAACTGACTGTAAAAGTGGTTTTTATTTTTTTTCCAAAAAGGAAGCAATATAATGAAAAAAATTCGAGACAAAAAAGTTGTATTTTTGGTTGCTTAATGCG
Source organism: Anoplophora glabripennis (assembly GCF_000390285.2). NCBI lineage: Eukaryota > Metazoa > Arthropoda > Insecta > Coleoptera > Cerambycidae > Anoplophora > Anoplophora glabripennis. Next base: position 615 of record NW_019423966.1, on the reverse strand, counting down.
AAAAAAATTATAAAAAGTCAGTGGCGCACACTTTTTTTGTCAAAAATACTGGTTAAGGTGCTCCCAGGACGCCACTGGACTTAATAATTTTAATGTAGTTAAGGCTAAATTAACCCCTTTCTACCATAAACAACACTGTCAAATTTCAACAAAATCGGCTTAAGGATTATTGATTTTTACGAAAAAACGATTCTTTGAAAAAAGTTTGACACTTGTATTTTGAAAACGAAGCATTACTGGTCCTATGTTTATGCAAACTTTTCGACTTAGAATCACTCAACGAATGGCCCCTTGAAGTTTGGCCACGTACTTAAATAACATCCTATATTATTCATATTATTTCATTTCAATGTACTTATATGAATGTAATTGTTTAAGTTTGTTTGTTTTTTATAACAATTGGAGAATATTTGCTTTTCTGTTTGTTTATATGTTGAAGTTCGTTTTTTATATTATATGTACCTAGTTTCTTTTTCTCTGAAGATGGCACAATCGACGAAACTAGTAGGAAAGAAACTTAAAAAAAAAGTTATACTAAATTAATAAGGACTATCTATTATTTATTACAATTAGGCTTCGACTAGGACGATTTTGAAATAATTCCTTCCGGATCCC
>NW_019423965.1:0-2392 GCF_000390285.2 Anoplophora glabripennis | reverse complement strand
ATAGTCCAACCAAATTATATTTGGAGAAAAAAAAATTGTTACCTAGACTTTTATAAGTGGAAATGGTAAAAGGGCTTATAATAAACCCAAAAAAATAAATGCGTGAGTAGGGGTGGCGGAGGGTTGATTGGGGGGTTGAAAAGTTGTGAAAAATTGTATCATTGGGATTTCTAGCGAAAGTTGACATGAAACAAAACAGTATCCAATGCAAAAGTTGTAGATCATGCAAAAATCTATAACTTTTGTTGAGGTCACTTTTTACGATAACCTCAAAATTTCTGACAAAATGCGAAAAACAGTTTTTTTCTGATTTTTCGTTTTTTATTTCTCATTTCCGCAAAAATTACTTAATTTTGACGAAACTTATTGGTGAATGTAGGTATACCTTTCTGCGTTTTCAATAACCACATTTTTTTAGATAAAAAAATCAAGAAGCTTCTGAGATATTCAATTTTTCCGGTCTAAAACACTTTTTTTCAAAGAAAAATTCTACTTAGGAAATCACCGTACAGAGTTCTGCCGGTCATCATTTTTTTTCGTTTTGACATATACTTTTTGGTGAAATAGACATCTGTAATCAAGTTCAAAAACATGCTCAAAAATGCAAAAAAATAAAAAATTACTTGCTTACTTGCAACAATTAATTTTTCAATAATTGTTGATAATTTGTTTAAATTAAAAAAATTCAAAAAGTGATTACCTGCACTATTCAATTCTACGGAAAAAAATACAAAAAAAATTGTCTCATTGTTTGACCCAAAACAAGCCGAAAATCTGAAATGCAAAATTGTTTTATTTTTTTTTCTGGCTTTATTTGATAACGAATTTTAAAATAAATTGCATCTTTACAGTGCCACTTTTCTCGTTCTATCCAATGGCGTCAACATTTTTGCAATCCGACGTTTCGTCTTCGAGAAGCAATCATAGGTTAATTTTTTTAAATATGTCGCTGCTATTTTTTTTTGCCAAAATCTAGTCATTTTCAATTCTGAATTAGATGATATTACTATTGTAATCGCTTAAAAAGGTTTCTAGCTATTTTTCCTAAGTACGACTCTGAACACTTTAAAACTATCTATTGGAGCAAGTCAATATAGTACAAAATATCCAAAAATTTTTTTTTAATTAATAATTTAAAAAGTATTACCTAATAAAAAAAAAGAATACGAATCTATGAAATGGATTTATTATGTATTTCTAAATAGTATTGCTAATAATAGTAAAAAAATTGTTGGATATTTTGTGCTGTATTGACTTTTATACTGTTATGACTTCATCCAATACATATTTTTAAAGCGTTCAGAGCCGTACTCAGGAAAAATTTTAAATGACAGATTAAAAATGACTAGATTTTGGTATAAAAATAGCAGCGACATATTTAAAAAAATTAACCTGATGATGGTCCCTCGAAGATGACACGTCGGATTGCAAAAATGTAGACACCATTGTATAGAGCGAAAAAGTGGTATTGTAAATATGCAATTTATATTAAAATTCGATTTCAAGTAAAGCCAGAAAAAAAAATTATCAATTTTGCAAAATCTCGGGTTTTTTCCGGATATCTCCAGAACTACCCTGAATTTTAAAACTTTCTAAACGCATATTGTTAGGTATAAAAAGTCAACGTTATTTTCTAATCTGAGTCACCTCGTATCTCTTACCATTTCCTAGATCCTAATTCTATCCCGTCCTTATCTTGGACACACTGTATATCTATGAATTCATCAAAATTAAAAAAAAATTAGTGCACTAATCGATCCTACAGAAAAAATTATTATTTATTTTATTCATTCACTATTCGACTTGTGTTTACATGAATACTACACAATGAGACAGTTTTTTTTTTGTATTTTTTCTCTACCATTGAATGGTATAATCAGTTTTTGATTTTTTTTAAATTTAACAATTCAACAATTACTGATTACACATTTTTTATTTTTTGCATTTTTGGGCATGTTTTTGAACTGTGACTACAGATTTCTTTATTTCACCAAAAAGTATATATCAAAACGAAAAAAATTATCACCGGCAGAACTCTGTACGATGATTTTCATAAGTAGAATTTTTCTTTGAAAAAAAGTGTTTTAGACCGGAAAAAATGGATATCTCGGAACCTTCTTGATTTTTTTATCTTAAAAAAATTTTTGGTTATTTAAGGCACAGAAAGGTACACTTTCACTTAGTTTCGTCAAAATTAAGTTATTTTTGCGGAAATGAGAAATAAAAAACGAAAAATAAGAAAAGAACCCGTTTTTCGCATTTTTCTTGGAAATTTTAAGATTGTCTTAAAAAGTGAGCTCTACGAAAGTTGTAGATTTTTGCATGATCTACAAGTTTTGTATGACCTCAACTTTCGCCAGAAATCCCAATGATACAATTTTTCACAAATTTT
>NW_019423964.1:0-2394 GCF_000390285.2 Anoplophora glabripennis | reverse complement strand
GGTTTGCAATCCCGCAGTCTTTTTTTTCCAGCTGGAAATTTGCGGTAAATTCGCCTTTACAGCGGGATCCCGCTGTAATTCCCGCGAAAGATTTAAAAATATAGTTATATATGAAAATAATAATGCTATTATTGTGGAATGTTGTATTTAATCAAATGAAATATAAATAATTTTTGGTATTTAAAAATCACACAGATAAGCATTACCTATATACAGGGTGGGCCATTAGTGTGAGAAAGTAAAATAACTCCCTTGTTACTCATAATACAGAAATAAAGTTTATATAAAAGTTGTACAGAATCAAGAAACCTAAACTACAAAATTAATTTGGAACATACAGGGCGATGAATAAAAACGGGACCCGCCAAATATTACATTTTTTAAAAGGAACACCCTGTATATTTTTAAACATATGGATTTCCGAGAAAATTCTATATATGGCAATATAAACAGTTTATCATTTTAGGTCGGGGTTGCCAAGTTATGTAGAAAATTCTTCGAATTTTGGAAAAAAACAAGACACTTAGAGCAAAATTATTTCACAGAATTATAGACAAATGTTAAGCAAATACTCCTATATTAGCTAATACTGATATTTTATATAGGGCATTTTTTATAATACGATCATTTTTAGAAAGTTTAAACTTGATTTTCTAAAATTTTTCAAATTGAACATCCCGTATTTTATTGTTCTATTTTATTCACATATCGGTTCACTTCAACTTTTATTAAGCATGTTCTATATCTAAAATTGTTAGTTTTTATAATACAGCAAGATTTCTGAATAAACTTAATTTTTATTATTTTATAGAATACCACAAATAAATATTAATAAAATTAACTCAAAATGGAATGATAAATTATGAAGTGACAAGTTGACACAATGTGACAGTTTTTTCCAAAGCCATTTCGTGCGGCCGAAAATAATAAAAATTAGGTTTTTCCAGAAATGTTGCTTTATCTTAAAAACTAACAACTTTAGGTGGAGAACATACTTAATAAAAGTTGAAGTGGATTGATATGTGAATAAAATAGAACAATAAAATACAGGGTATTCCATTTGAAAAATTTTGGACACTTAAGTTTGAACTTTCTAAAAATGATCGAATTATAAAAAATGCGTTGTATAAAATATCGATATTAGCTAATATAGGAGTCTTTGCTTAACATTTGTCTATAATTCTGTCAAATAATTTTGCTTTAAGTGTCATGTTTTCTTCCAAAATTCGAAGAATTTTCTACATAACTTGGCAACCCTGCACTAAAATGTTAAACTGTTTATATTACCATATACAGAATTTTCTCAGAAATCCATATGTTTAAAAATATGTAGGGTGTTTCATTTAAAAAATGTAATATTTGGCGTGTCCCGTTTTTACTAATCGCCCTGTATGTTTCAAATTAATTTTATCCTTTAGGTTTTTTGATTCTGAACAACTTTTATATAAACATTTTTTCTGTATTATGAATAACAAAGGAGTTATTTTACTTTCCCACACTAATGGCCCACCCTGTATATTAAAAACTATGTTTATTAACTATTACCTAAGAATCAACAGAAATCTACACATCAATAATATATTACTTTTGTTATTTTTACATAGATATTATTATGTCTCTAGTGACTTAACGTACTTCTTGCTGTTAAATTACTAAATTCATAAACATCTAGGTTAGGTTAGTAATTTAATTGTAATAACAATTTCTAAAAAAAAATATTTATGGTTGGTTTATAAAAAAGTATTAGTCCTAACTTAGCCGTGACTTAACCTTAATCTTAGTCCTAAAAAGTTAGATGTACAGAATATAATGTATTAGTTTATAAAAATCTTAACCTTGCCCTAGCTCTATACATTACATTTTGTATATTTAACTTTTTAGGACTAAGATTAAGGTTAAGTTACGGCTAAGTTAATAATAATAATAATATAGTATAATAAAACTAATATACAAGAAGACAAAACTATTACATATAAAATTTCACTTTGTAAACACTTTTTTCTCTAAAATAAACAAACGAATCAAGGAATTTGTTTGATTGATGCAAAGATCTGCCAATTTTAATCCTTTCCTTCGATCGATTGATCGATGCTGTCACGGGGAACGGGTTGCGCATGCAAACCAAACGGAGCGCTCGCGCGCACGTCGCTAAACGGACGTGTTCTATTCAAAAATTTCCCGCGCAGAAATTACCGCACAAATGCGGGAATTCCGCAGGTCTCATTGACATGCGGGAAATCGCTGGAATGCTGTAACGCGGAATGCGGGATTGCAAACCCTAGGTGAGACGGACGGTGGAATTTGTGTGTGGGTTACCAAGAATATTCTTCTCGGGCCCACAGTAATTCCACACTTAAAGTGTACAAATCTTTTCGGACTTGTACCCGGTTGGAA
>NW_019423963.1:0-2393 GCF_000390285.2 Anoplophora glabripennis | reverse complement strand
TGAAGTAATAGGGGGAGGTCCAAATAGTTGTAGTACTTCATAAACATTTTTTTCTTATGGGGCTTCGTTGTGGAGTTATTCGCCTTCAAAGAAAGAAGTTTGAAAAACAAATTCCAATTATAACTTCTAAATTCCTACCATGACAACAATGGGGCAATTAAAGTAACTTATGGTAATGTTCATTTCCAAGTTTAAACTGGATATTCAATATGCCTGGATTAAACAGGAGCAGGCAAAATTATCCATTTAAATTTATACATCTTTGACAGCGTTGCTAAATTTGGCATTTTTCTCTCATAATTCGACTTCTCTCTCACTTTGCTAAAAAAAAGGTATACCGTATATCAGTCGATATCTTGTACAGTTTTTGAGAAAATCGAATTTTATTAACAACATACATCTATTGTATCAAAAATGCGATATTAACATTTTTGCAAAAATCTTGGAAATTGAGATGACTGTCAACAAATATGTATAATTAGCAGTTAGATATTTGTCATAAACCATTTTGACACCATTTGTTGATTCAACATAATGGAGGATTTTAGCTATGAAAAATTTGCAGATATTCATCTAATGTATGAACTTACAGAATGTAATGCTTCTGAAGCTGTTCGGATTTACACCTACCACTTTTCAAATAGAATTTGCATATTTGAAGTGACGAAAACCCCCATACTATTATTCAGACAAAACACTAACAAAAATTTATCATTAATGTATGGATGGGAATAGTTGGAAACTACTTAGTGGACCATTGATGACGCTTTAAATGGGTATAAATACTTACATTTACTGCAAGAACACCCTAACCCATTACTGAAAGGCGTTATTCCTTTAAATATTTGATATAACAGGGGGCTTATGCCCAATGGTGCACCATTCCATTTTAGAAGGGCATTAAGGGCTTATTTAAACACATTTCCCGATCGATGGATCGGTCGAGGTAGTCCTTTTCCGTGGCTTCGGTCTCCCGATCTTAATCCTCGCGATTTTTTTCTTTGGGGCCATCTTAAAAGTTTTGTTTATCAAACTCCTATAAATAATAGGGAAGAATTATTAAATCGCATAATTACATACGCCGACGACATCATTAATAGAAATGATCACCTCATGTTATTTTGAGTACAGCAGATGAGGTGTTTGAGCAATGTCAGAAAATGCATTGAAGTTCAAGGTGCACATATTGAACATCTTACTTAACAGTTCTTTTTTTTCTTTTAATTCTATAGAAACCAAGATTTTTACAAAAATGTTAGTGTCACATTTTTGATACAATAAATTTATGGTGTTAAAAAAATTCGATTTTTTAAGAAAATTGGGAGAAGAATCGAACTATGAAAGAAAAATGTCCAATTTGGTAACGTTGTCAAAAATGTATAAATTTAAATGGAGAATTTCGTCTGCTCCTGTATAATCAAGGCATATTGAAAATTAGTTTAAGCTTGGAAATGAACATTACCATGAGTTACTTTAATTGCCCAAATTTCATTGTTGGTACAACTTAGAAGTTATAATTGAAATTTGTTTTTCAAACTTCTTTCTTTGAAGGCGAATAACTCCACAACGAAGCCCGATAGGAAGAAATTTGTTACGAAGTACCTACTACAACTATTTTGATCTCCCCTGTATATCCATTCGTTTTTGACATAACCTTTTCGGACACCCTGTATTTGTTTGTTTTATCAGTTATGTTTGTTAATAATAGTAAGTACGTCATCCTTCAACCCCTTGTATTATGCCGGGACCAGATCGAGCGCTACATACGCGATGTTCGCTATGTTCGCGATGGATTTCAAAAAATCGCTAGCTTTCATTGGCGGCGACATGTCGTACATCCACGTAAGCCACGTCGCGCGTCGTCGCCAATGAAAGCTAGCTATTTTTTGAAATTGTCGCGAATATAGCGGACACCGTGTACGTAGCGCTCGGTCTGGCCGGGACATCAGTCTGTGATCATTTGCTTAAACTAGATATTATTTCTATTGTGTTTGCAGCAGACAGTGGTAACACATGGAGTGGTCGACAAGATATTGTTGTAAAAACTTTATTTCTAAACAAAACGTCTAACGTCTAACAATCAGATACATATAGCAACTGAACTGAACACAAAAAACAAAACAGAACCTAAATCACCATCATAAAACATAAACCCATGGTGCCAACTGCTAACATCTCTATACAGGGTGTAACGTAAAGGTTGGGAATAAATTAAACGGTGGATTCTTTAGTTTAAAAAATAAATTTTTGTCATATGAAGTTATGCTCTACGGGTTTTCTTTTCCAAGCTACAGGGCGCTAAAAAATTTCAAAAAATTTAGTTTTTCTCCAATAACTTTCGAACATTAGAAGATAATGGAATGAAATTTTATCCATAGCTTAATTTGATAATC
>NW_019423962.1:0-2406 GCF_000390285.2 Anoplophora glabripennis | reverse complement strand
CTAAATTGCAATAAAACTAACAGTATAACATTTCAATTACGTGGAATTACAGATACCTCTTTAAAATTAAATAGTGATCCAATATGCTCAGTACAATCCACAAAATTTCTGAGCATTTATGTCGACTCTCAATTGAATTGGATGGAGCACATAACCAACTTAAAGACAAAGTTAGGGAAAGCCATATATGCAATACTAACTGTTAAACGAAGTATTGATTTTTCCACAGCAAAGATTGTTTATTATGCATATTTTCAGTGTATTGCAATATGGAATTGGAGATGTATTCCCGGTACAAAAAAAAGCAATAAGAATTCCATGTGATTTATCTCATAGAGAATCTTGCAGAAGTTATTTTAAAAAAAATTACTCTTACTAATCTATATGTTTACAGATTATCCATTTTAATTCATAAGAATAAACATTTGATCAACACACCAAGTGATCATCATAGTTATCCTACACGTCATCAAAATCTCACTTTACCACAATATAATTATAATAAAACTCGCACTAGTGCTTTGTATTCGGGGATAAAGGTTTATATTAATTTACCATCTCATCTAAAGACTTTAAACAATAAAGTTTTCAAACGGAAACTAAAAATTCTTTTACGAAGTCATGAATTCTATTATTTAAATAAATTTTTTATCAGTGCACTCTAAGGCAATAAGAGTGTATCATGTCTTTTATCAAAATTAAGTTTTAACTTGTACCTACATGTAAAATACATAAATATGTGTCTGTTTATTTACTGTCAATTTTTATTACCTTAGAATTTTTAATGTTTAGCTGTAAGTTTGTAGTCTATAAGTATTTTTTCTCTTCTTTTTTAAATTTTACATTCTTTCAATTTTTGGGGCAAAAACGCAGGTATGTAAATATGTTGGTATACTTACTTAATATTTATCGTCAACACAATACTTTCCTTGCACCTTTAATTAGGTTTTTTATGTTATTCTTCTCTAATCTCAATTTTATTTTCTATTTATATAACTTAATATTGTAATAACTTTAGGAAATAAATGTTTACTTACTTACTTACTTTTACTAATAACTTATACCTCTACCTAATTCTTACCTCCTTTCTTATTTTGCACAACAGTATCACGTATATTTCCTTTGCGGATTTTCCTCCTTTTCCCACAAAATCTAACGTATGTGTTTTAATTCCCATAGATGTTGCTTGTATCTGCTCCATTTTCCACCATGGCCGTATCCTTAGGTGGACGGTATTATCCAAACGCATCTTATTGGTTTTACTCGATATATCTTATTGGAGTTTATCATTTCTTTATATGCGCCAGACCAACGCGGTCTCCCGAATCGGNATCTAATATTAAATTAATATAAATATAAAATAGGTACTTAATTGGCCATCACTGTAGAATAATACATAACTTATTATATAGGTTCGGAAAGTCCCCATGGTACAGCGGCCGTTAGGTGAGAGCGATAAAGTAAGTCATAGACATCCGTGCGATAGACAAGGATGGTTACATTGAAGACGTCTCATAATCTGAATAGTGATTCCCACTTCTATAGCCATCCTTGTCTATCGCACGGATTTCTTCACTTTACTTTGTCGCTCTCATGTAAAGGCAGATGGACCATGTGGATTTTCCAGCCCTGTATACGGTGTCCTACTAAGGTCGGCGAGGTACGATATTAGAGAAAGTATAGGCCGTAGAGCTTTGGGAAAAAAATATTTGATTAATAAATCGACCAAGAGAAATCGCTGAAAATAGTTTTCAAGTTCGTAGCTCGGCCGCTAGAGGAGTAACCTACATACCAAAACACAGAGTTAAATTTTTCTCAGTAGTGTTTCCTATTCAGGTATATTAAATAGTACAAATATGCATATTAAATAGTACAAATATGAATAGCTGGATTCATTGCACATAACTTTTGTCATTGACATTTTGTTCTATCTCTCTTCAGATAGGGTATGGGAAGCCCCTAATGTCTGATCAGAAAAATGCATTTTTTTTAAGGATTGGCTCATCAAAAATCCATAGTGTTATACTCGTTGGAAAGGTCTGTCCATGCTTTATCTCGTGGTGAATGTGTAATGTCATTTACCTCAATATGGAAACATATAGATGGCGTTATTTCAAAAGATTGCAGTTTCATGGATTTTTCTGAAAATTTTTAAATGCAATGCCATAGTCTCCTTTACATAAATGAATTCAGCACAAAAAATTAATGGATATAGTATAAGTTTGAAATTTATAACGAGTGTTGTTTATTTATTGGCACTATTTATCCAAATTTAGATTGTTTTACGTTTTCTTAAAAAAGTGAAATAGCCGGATAAAACTTTTTATAGGTTAGTTTGAAGAGCATAAAAATAGCAACATTTTGACGCCAAAAAGGGTTCGATATCTCTTTTTGTTATCAAGTTAT
>NW_019423961.1:0-2401 GCF_000390285.2 Anoplophora glabripennis | reverse complement strand
TTTCAAAATATGGCCTTTTAAATCCTTGAAAAAAATTATTTTTTAATTACTTAAAAAATTCTGCGTTTCAGTTGTCAGTGGCGTAGATATAGGAGGCGTCAACTTGTTCTGTGAAGCGTAAATTCTGCTTCTATGACTTTTTTTGAAATTCGAAGCATTTATGGAAACTATTACTCATCTCATCTCTTTGATTTTGGTGTACATTGTATAAAAGTTATTCAATTTTTTGATTCTTTTACAACAGGAATAATCATTTTCCAAACGAATAGGTTAACACGTAGACAAGGGCGTCGCCAAATGGGGCCTAGCATAGTAATGATGAGAGAAAGCTTATTTTTGACAATCATGAATATTTTATTAATAAAGTGGTAAACAAATTTTCAAAAAATCCTAGAAAATTATGTTTTACCTAATTTTCCAATTTTCCTTGAATTTCTTTATTTTTTTAGTTATTTATATTTTTTTATGTTTCTCTTGTAAGGTTTTATTAAAAATATTTCTTAATTAATTCTCTTACTTATGTCTGACTATAATTTATATTTCTCCCATCCATTCTTTTATCTTGCCCATCCCCCCCCGCATTGGCTGGTGACGCCCTTGCACGTAGAAAAATCAAACCTGAACAAGGTTGATATACAAAAATAATAAAAAAAAACAAAAGAAACACGAAAACTAAACATAAAACATATATGTATCCACAATCATGAAAACATAAATATTGGCATAAATAAATTAAATAGAAAATTACGGAAAAATTTGAAGATTAACGTTGGTTTTCGAAAAGTCCGCCAGAAGATTGAATAAATACTATTTTTTTAAGGGGAAAATATTCGTAAAAAAAGTACAGAATGGCGACTTCTTGCAAATCGTGTTGATACACGTGGTATAACTGACGCAAATTTGAATATGGGGAAAATTTTCCCTTAATCTAGAATGAGTATGGTCAGAGAAATACGTAAGGGGTTTTGGAAAACAATAATTTTTGTATGATTGGTAAGCATTTGAAGTAANGTTTGGCAAACCTATATTTGCACCGTAAGTAGTTGGTTCAGTTTTAGAAATTACCAATAAAAAAATAAAACTACAAGCAATAAGTGAAGTTAAACAGAACTTTGCAGTTATTAATTCAATTTGAACATAGAGTTTATTAATTTAATATATGTGTGAAATTCATATAAACAGGAAGATATATTTCCATAAAACATATATTTTGGCATAAATATGTTTTTAACAATACAGTTAACCAATGCAAGTATTATGAAATGTTTCAACAACTACGTTGTCTAAATCAACTTAATATTAACCTTAGCACATTTTCGTGCGATATGAAAGTTCTACACAAGACAAGCCGTCTATGCTTACCTTTCTCTTATATTCTCGAGATAGTTGGCCACATAATCGATCATCTCCTTCCCGAAGTCCTTAAATTGAGGAGCCTCCATTTCTGCAAGGATAAGTCAAGTCTGTTAAAGTGGATATACACTATTAAGGGGCGGACATTACAAGCAGCACTTGCCTAATAGTTGACGGGTGTACTCATTGCTAAATTACAACTATTATCGTGCACATTTTGTTATTGATAGCCAAGCATTACTTAAACATACGATAACCTTTGACATGATATAATAAATCCTATCCTAAGTAATTATTATCAGACAGGAAGTGTTAGGTATGATAAATGGGACGGTGTATTATTATTATTCGAAACTTCGAAACATTCAAATGTAATGAACAGTTTACTATTTTACAATATTTTTCTATGCATTTTGGTAATAGTTAGAATGATAAAATGTATATTAATTTTTAGTTCTCCTTTTTCGCTAATATCGAAGGCATATTATTAAAATTTTCTCGTTAGCAATTTTCAGATATATTTGTTATATTTATGTAAACTTACATTTTTCATTTTAGAAAAAAAGATTGAGACTATAAATATATAATACTGCTGACATAAATATAAAAATAGATATTTCTCATTCTAGATTGCGAACAATTTTATTTTGAAAACTGCTTAAAAATATTGGGAAAGTTGTGAAGGTTTTAACAATGATGATAAATTAATTTTTAGTTATATAATCGTAAAAATCTGACAAGGTATCAATCAGTCTCTTGGATTGTAGTTAATATATGTTGTAATAAAACGACTTTGAATGTTGAAGAAAATATTTATATGAACAGATTCCCAAAAGAGATACCCTACTTGTAAAGTAAATCGGATCGAAGATTTTGACAAAAGCAGAAATCCAAACATTTACAGAAGGAGGCCCCTGATCAAGATTTTTATTAATGAAGGTAATGCACGTTACTCTTAAGGATGTCTTAATTTATAATTATGAAGTTTTTTCTGGTTATCTCAATAATGGGTATTCATCTCATGGGATTTGTAGAAGAGAAGAGAAGA
>NW_019423960.1:0-2419 GCF_000390285.2 Anoplophora glabripennis | reverse complement strand
AAAACGTGGTGGTAAGTAAATATTCGGATAAAAGAGTTTGCTTATGATTTAGTAATTTGTAACGTCTCATTTTTGTCATATACAGGGTGTGGCGTTTATAATCTATAAAAATTAAACTACAGCTTCCTAACGATATTTGTAATAGAAAAGTCTTATACAAAAAAGTTCTATTTCTGCGTTTTTTTTTTCGTAAATTAAAGTTCAAATATGGGATCAAAATATATTCTCTGGAACGGTCCTGTTCGTGTCCTGTGTTTATAATCTATAAAAATTAAACTACAGCTTCCTAACGATATTTGTAATAGAAAAGTCTTATACAAAAAAGTTCTATTTCTGCGTTTTTTTTTTTTCGTAAATTAAAGTTCAAATATGGGATCAAAATATATTCTCTGGAACGGTCCTGTTCGTGTGCTGTACGATGAGTTGCTGTAGTCCAGCCGCGTAAACAAATCGATAGAAAGATACTTCTCAATTTTTGGGGAATTTTTCAATGCAAAAGTACAAACTAAGAAAAATAGATATTTAAAAAAAACTGATATTGTTTTATTATAAAAATTAATAGTAATTACTATCTTAAATGCATTGTAGTTGCTGCAAGAGCTCGCAAACAAAACCACATACGTAAGCATCTGTAGTTGTCAACTGCGTGCACTAAACTCCATTAAAATATGGAACAAAATGAAATAAAACTTACCATTTCTAGAGAAAATGTTGCAATTGATCTCCATTAGCGCGGATACAGGCATGGCATCGACGCATCCAATTTTGACGAATATTTTCCCAAATTCTAGGTATTCCCCTAATTATGTCAGCAGCTTCAAGTATACGGTTTCGCAATTCTTCCACCGTAGCAATTGGAATATTGTAAACCAATAACTTCAAGTGACTCCAAAAATAAAAGTCCATTGGAGTTAGATCGGGTGACCCAGGTGGCCACGGCACAGGACCAAAGCGTCCAATCTATCGCTGAGGAAACATTTCATTCAAAAGTGTCGTTACTTCTTGAGTACTGTGTGGAGGAGCCCCATCTTGAAGATAAAGCATGCGTGTCCGAACTTGTAATGCCACATCGTCCAATAATTCAGGCAACCGGTTCTCCAAAAAGTAAAAAGTATGTTGGTCCATTTAGTCGTCCTTCAAAGAAATAGGGACCAACAAGTACATCGCCTATTATATCATCTCAAACATTTACCGGGAATCGATGTTGAATATGAGTTTCCCTAATCGCGTGACGATTTTCAGCGGCCCATATGTGCATATTATGGAAATTCACTTCATCACGGGTAAATGTCGCCTCATTTTTTACACAAACATAAGCAGGAAAGTCTACTTGATTGGCACATCGCCGTAAAAACCATCTGCAAAATCGCTTCGTTGATCATATTCCGGGGTTAAAATCTGTTGAACTGGTTGCATATGATAGGGGTGCAATATATGGCGCCTTAAGATGTGATGTACGGTACGAGATGAGGTTCCTATTTGCTGTGCGAGTCGTTGAGTACTAATTGTGAGTTTTTCGTCAAGATTTTCCAACACTACATCTTCCACATTAAGGTTCACTTGCTGACCACGTTCTTCTCCTCGAGGAATAACACTTCCCGTGTCTCGCAGGCGCTGAACGCATTGCATGTTTGTGGAGGATGACGTTGTGGCTATCGTTTCCGATACAACCTAGTAGCCGCGAGCGCATTTTCTCCGGCTGCACCATACACACGATATCGACACGTTCGGAAATAGTAAATGCATTGTTTTTTCGATTCATTGTAAAACTAGTTTGTGCACAAACTAAAAAATTAAGCAAAGTAAGAAATAATGTAATCGGCATGCTATTATTATTTTTTACTTCTTTATAAAAATTAAACTGTCACTATCGTGGAGTTACAAAATAAAAACTATTGTCTGGAATCTTTCACTTTTTAACACTGATGGGTCGATGGACGATGCTTAATATTTAATAATTAAGTGAATAATTAATTCAATACAAATACAAAATCAGTTGACTGCACAAATTTTTTGACAATGTAACCTAACTTTCTTTTAGCATTACTAGTATTAGATTACACCGACTCAAATTAAAAGGTTTCACCTCGGGTCGCATAAAAACATTTCCAAAGTTTGTAATAAATAACACAGGGTCGGCCTTCAATTTCGTTAAATAAATGAACTTTAATTTACAAAAAAAAAATCGCGAAGATAGAACTTTTTCGTATAAGACTTTTCTATTACAAATATCATCACGAAGCTGTAGTATAATTTTTATAGATTATACACACCACACCCTGTATAACATCGCAAATTCTCTTTGGCATGTTGTCGGCTAAGGATCTAAAAAACTCTGGAATGAAAAATTCCCAAATCAACTGGGTTTTTCTTTTGAGATAAGGAATTGTCCTTTGGGAGTTGTCCCGCAAGGACTTTT
>NW_019423959.1:0-2408 GCF_000390285.2 Anoplophora glabripennis | reverse complement strand
ATTTTTTTTAACTACCTTTAACTTATTCTTGTTTTGTTCTTCTATTTTGTGTTATGTGAAAAATGTGTTTGTCAAATTTTGTTAGTGAGAAGTACATTAGCAGACAGTAAGATTTTCTAGGCTCTTATTTTAAAAATATGTGCGGTCCTAATACGGTTATGTCCAATTAAAAATTAAAAACAAAAAATGGCGGAGACGCCGCTCGAGGTGCACTGTGACAAAATCACAATTTTTTTTTAACTGTTAATTTTACCGAATTGTACCAAGAGGGTATTACCTCATAATCAAAATATTTGAAAAATATTCTTAGGTTCCTTGTATATCAAAAACAAACGAGAAAAACAATTGATGTTGCCAACTCTTGAATGTATAGCTTCTTTTTTCAAAACACACAGTACCAAAGTAAAACAAATCAACGTAGAAAATGAACACAAATCAAGTCCGCGATACTCAAAATTGTTTACATGCTTTCCGCATTAATCGAACAGCGCCATCTCTTGGTTAATTTTCGCGAATTAAAAGTAGTACAAGCATTTGTGCGTACTTATTGTTAGAATGTATAAGAATTAGTTGTTGAATTGTATATAGGACAGATACTTTATTTACCTCGGGCGTACATTGAGGATCGATGCCAGCATTCCATAGCAGTAGGGAAACTTGATCGGGTTTAGATCTCACTATTTCCGCAACTTCCGATATCCTGTGCCCAATAATATCCTCACCGTTGACTTCCAAGAGACAGTCGCCCGGTTTCATCCCGGCAGCCGCCGCCACTGACCCGTCGTCCACGCCGCTTACCCAAGGATAGGGGTCCCATTTTCCGCGTGTTAAATGAAAACCGCACGTCGAACCATTTCTCTCAATTTCGACGAGACGCACAGAGGGATTGTAATGATCTTCCACGTCTGAGTCTGGCAACATATTCTACTGTAATGGTGCAACCTTTGCCGCTTTGACTTTCATATTTATTTTCACCTCTATGTTAATTTTTTCAAGGTTCGTACTTAAGACTTGTTTGCCTTCTCGCATCTAAAGAGAAATTTGCCGAGATGTACACATTTGTTTAACTCGCAATTATTTTCCATATGCATTTAAAAACATTCTTACGTTCGTGTTCATTTCCTATTTGAATAATTTAATTTTTCAGTTTGTAATTCAAGGTTCTTTATATACAGGGTGTAAATAAATAAGTGAGACAAAAATTAAGGAAATAATTTTTCGTTGAAAACAGCCACATAACAAAATGTTGTCTATTTGTCATGCGACATATGTTATCCGTAGTATTTCTACCTCCTGATCACGAATCCGGTGCCAGAATTGAGCTATCACATCACAGGAATTTCCTAACCTCAAAAAACTGGTCAAAAATAGCAAAAATTCACGAAAAAGTGCCTGGAACATTATAAATAAAATTGTTTTTCTATATTCAAGCGTTCATTTCAACGGATCCGAGGTCAACTTTGCAAAATTCAAGATGGCGGATCCAAGATGGACGACCAAATTTTCAAAAACTAACACATTCGCGCCAAATTTGGTATACGGGAGATTTCGAGGTCACCGATTACGAATCCCTGATCAGATTTACAAAATTTGTTTTTAAAAATTTAATCAATTACCTATGTACTTAATAAAGTACATAGGTAATTGATTGATTGATAGGTAATTTCAGGTAATAACCTGAAATTAGGCAGNCGAGATGTACACATTTGTTTAACTCGCAATTCTTTTCCATATGCATTTAAAAACATCCTTACGTTCGTGTTCATTTCCTATTTGAATAATTTAATTTTTCAGTTTGTAATTCAAGGTTCTTTATATACAGGGTGTAAATAAATAAGTGAGACAAAATCCGAGGTCAATTTTGCAAAATTCAAGATGGCGGATCCAAGATGGCCGACCAAATTTTAAAAAAATAACACATTCGCGCCAAATTTGGTATACGGGAGATTTCGAGGTCACTGATTACGAATCCGAGATCAGATTTACAAAATTCGTTTTTAAAAATTTAATCAATTACCTATGTACTTAATAAAGTACATAGGTAATTGATTGATTGATAGGTAATTTCAGGTAATAACCTGAAATTAGGCAGAAAAGCCGTTAATAGACCTTTTACAGAAGAAAGAACAAGATATAGCCAAAAAAAAGAGGGTTAAAACATGATTAGGTACTCAGGTATAAAAATATTACAAAATGAATTTCGCAATTTCTGACCTGGAATTCGTAAGCGACCTCGAAAACCCCCGTATACCAAATTTGGCGCGAATGTATTTCTTGAAAATTTGGTCGGCCATCTTGAATTTTGCAAAAAAAAACCCGTATACCAAATTTGGCGCAAATCTTTTATTTTTTGAAAATTCGTGACATCTGACCTTAATTGACCCGATTTTTTGAGGTTAGAAATCAAT
>NW_019423958.1:0-2396 GCF_000390285.2 Anoplophora glabripennis | reverse complement strand
ATCACTATGAACATTTGGTTTAATCTATTTGATGTAAACATCTATTTCGTTAAAAACACTATTTGATTTCAAGGGAACCATTAATAAACTTGAAGCTATTTCTTTTACTTTTTGTTGGGAATACATCATATATTCGTCGGAAAGTCTTTGTGTTGAATAATCGATTAGCTTATATCAATATTTTTTCTATTCAAATTAATACTTTCTGTAATTTAAAGAGAGCCAATAAAATATTATATCTAAACCATGTAAATTTCTCGGATCAAGAAAACGAATATCATTTACATAAGATATCGGCATATTCACATTGAGTAAATTATAGAATTGAAGTGCTTGTTAGATTTTCTCCATGTGAACAAATTATAATCAATGTGAGAACGTGATTTTCTCAATACAAGAGTGGAAATTATTTGAAATGATGCATTTAGTTTTATTTTGAGCTAAGGCGCTATTAAATGAAGAATATTTTTTGCTACAAACAAGAATATATATTTTTCATTTCAAATAAATATCTTCTTGCGGATATATGAGACTAGGAATTACTCAATACAAGCTGATTAGGTTCATTTCAAGCATTTACTTTTTTGTGTGTACATCATAAAAAAATCCTTTCAGGTTTCGTTGTGGTTATTCGCCTTCAAAGAAAGAAGTTTGAAAAACATATTCCAATTATTATTATTATTATTTATTTAATCCATAAAATCATAAAACATGACATCGGACAGGTCAATAAAAGTCAATTTACAAAACTACAACACATAAAAAATGTGAGTAAAAAATATATTTTAAGTAACAAACTCATGTATATTATAAAAACATTTCCTAATTAGATAACTCTTACGTTTAGTTTTAAAAAGATTACAATTTAATTCAGTCTTAATGTCTAGAGGTAATTGATTCATGAATTTAATACCCATGTATGATGCAGATTTTTCATAAAACGATGTTCTATGGGAAGGTATCCTTAATACATTGCCATAGCTAGTTTGGTAACTGTGACTGTCAGCGTTTCTAACAAAATAACTTCCCTTTTTTAAAACCTCTAATATACACTTATAAATATAAATACAGGGAAAAGTTAATTAATTATTTTCTATAAAGTAGGGCTTACAAGAAGTTAGTGAAGGAATTCCAAATATTAATCGAATAATTCTTTTTTGTGAAACAAGTATTCTATTAACTTTGACGCTAGTGGCACTACCCCAAACAGTACAACAATGCAATTTGGGCAATTAAAGTAACTCGGGGTAATATTTATATCCAAGTTTAAACAGACGATAATATTATATTAAATTTATACATCTTTCACTGCGTTGCCAAATTTGACATGTTTCTTTCATAGTTCGATTCCCTTCCTATATTTTTTCTTAATGTCCATCCTGATGGAGAAATCCGGCCCCAAAGAGGTATATATCTGCAGATTTACGTTTTGGGTTCTAACTTTGAACCCAACTTGTACATTTTGATAAAATTATTGCTCAGTTTATTACAGATCCAGAAATGTATTGGCCTACCACATATATTTCTTCAAAATTTTAACAAATGTTATGCAATTAAACTGAAAATATTATTTTTCGATGATTTGAAGAATTTTCTTTAAAAAAGTACTTTTCATTTATTTCGCCAAAATAAACGGTTTTTGTAGCAAATCGGTTTTTGTAATGGGCAGTACCAACAAAAAGTTATTTTTTTTTAAACAGTTTCATGTATTTTTTATTTTACTGCACGTAGCATGAAAATGTTTGTAAAAAATTAAGCTCTATTTATTACTATTTTTACTATCGTTTTAAAAATCGATTTATTTCGAAAACTGTTTATTTTATAGAAATTAATGATGAGTAGGTAACTTTCTTAAGGAATAATGTTCGGAGTAACCAAAAATTATATTTTCAATTCGATAGTATGTCCGTCAAAAAAAAAAACAGTTTTTCTGCCTGCTGATTTTAACATATTTACATTTTTCGAGGACAATAATTTTTGTTAATTACCATCATTTTCTCATGATACAGAACTCAAATTTTCCTGAAGACAAAAATACCTGTAATTCGAAAAATCTATCAAGAAGCCTATAAAGAATAGGTTCCAAGTCAGTTTATTGGTTATAAACAATTTTTATAAGTAAATTTTCAGATTTTCAATTTTTTTTAGATTCTTTGAGCATTTTAAGATTTTGTTCTATAAAACAGCTTCATAAAAACTATTATGTATAGCTATAAAGTGAGTTGTAAAAGTATTTCCTAGATTGCTTCAATTTTTAAACAAAGAATGTGGTTTTTTTGACAATGCATAAAAACCGACACAGGGCAGGTACATGTAGGAGTGTCCAAAATATTGTAATTTAACCAAACTTACCTATATACAACGTTGCACCCCTGAAGAGTTATTAGCCCCCAAAG
>NW_019423957.1:0-2400 GCF_000390285.2 Anoplophora glabripennis | reverse complement strand
CAATAACCTTTAGATAAAAAAATCAAGAAGTTTCTGAGATATTCATTTTTTTTCTGCCTGAAACACTTTTTTTCAAAGAAAAGAGTTCTGCCGATAATCATTTTCTTCGTTTTGACATATACTTTTGGTGAAATAAAAAAATGTGTTACCACCGTTCAAAAACATGCTCAGAAATGCAAAAAATTAAAAAATGACTTGCAGCAATGAATTTTTCAGTATGTAATTGTTGATAATTTGTTTAAATTTAAAAAAATCAAAAACTGATTACACCATTCAATTGTACGGAAAAAATACAAAATAAATTGTCTCATTATTTGACCCAAAACTATTTTTATATAGTACTGCTATAAACATAAGTCGAATAGTGAATAAATAAAATAAATAATAATTTTTTTCCGTAGGATCGATTAGTGTACTTATTTTTTTTAAAGTTTGATGAATTCATATATATACAGTGTGTCCAAGATAAGGATGGGATAGCATTATTATGATGTAGGAAACGGTAAGAGATACGGGGTGGCCCAGATTAGAAAAAAGTTGTGTTTTTTATACCCGACAATATGCCGTTTCTAAAGTTTTAAAATTCCGGGTAGTTCCGGAGATATCCGGAAACCCCGAAATTTTGCAAGATTGTTTAATTTTTTCTGGCTTTATTTGAAAACTAATTTTAAAATAAATTACATATTTACAATGCCACTTTTTTCGCTCTATACAATGGCTTCAACATTTTTGCAATCCGACGTTTCGTCTTCGAAGGGCCATCATCGGGTTAATTTTTTTAAATACGCCGCTGCTATTTTTATGACAAAATCTAGTCATTTTTAATTCTGAATTAGAGGATATTGCTATTGTAATCGCTTAAAATGTTTTTAGCTTGTTTTAGGTATAATTTAAAATTTTTCCTGAGTACGGCTCTGAACGCTTTCAAAATATCTAATGGATGAAGTCATAACAGTATAAAAGTCAATACCTCACAAAATATCCAACAATTTTTTACTACTATTCGGAATAAGTACTAATTAAAAATAATAAAATATTTCATAAATTCGTATTATTTTTTTATTAGGTACCTACAACTTTCTAAACTATGGATTTAAAAAAATTGTTGGATATTTTGTGCTGTATTGACTTTTATTCTCTCCTCTCTCTCGCTCCTCCAATAGATACAGCTATTTTGAAAGCGTTCAGAGCCGTACTCAGGAAAAATTTTTAATAAAAACCTTTATAAGCGATTACAATAGTAATATCACCTACTACAGAATTAAACATTTTTTAGATTTTGTCATAAAAATAGCAGCTATATATTTAAAAAAATTTATCTGATGATGGCCCCTCGACGACGAAACGTCGGATTACAAAAATGTTGATTCCATTGGATAGAGCGAAAATAGTGGCAATGTAAATATGCAATTTATTTAAAATTCGTTTTCAATTAAAGCCAGAAAAAAATAAAACGATTTTGCAAAATTTCGGGTTTTCGGATTTCGTGTCAACAGTAAACTTTGCAGTTATGCAGTTAATACTTTGTATTGTTGAAATGATATACTGTACAAAAATAAAAGTTTTGGGTCAAATAATGAGACAGTTTTTTTATTTTTTTCCGTAGAATTGAATGGTGTAATCAGTTTTTGAATGTTTTTTAATTTAAATAAATTATTAACAATAGTTGAAAAATTTATTGTTGCAAGTCATTTTTTATTTTTTTGCATTTTTGAGCATGTTTTTGAATTGTTATTACAGATTTTTTTTTTCATCAGAAAGTATATGTCAAAACGAAAAAAATGATTACCGGCAGAACTCTCTACGATGATTTTTTAAGTAGAATTTTTCTTTGAAAAAAAAGGATTTCAGGCCGAAAAAATGAATATTTCAGAAACTTCTTGATTTTTTTACCTAAAAAAAATTGAGGTTATTTAAGACAGAGAAAGGTATACTCTCACCAAGTTTCGTCAAAATTAAATTATTTTTACGGAAATGAGAAATAAAAAACGAGAAAAGTGTTTTTCGCATTTTTCTCGGAAATTTTGAGGTTATGTTAAAAAATGTCCTCTACAAAAGTTGTAGATTTTTGCATGATCTACAACCTTTATATTGGATACTTTTTTATTTGACGTCAACATTCACCAGAAATCCCAATTATACAATTTTTCATAACTTTTCAACCCCCCAAATCAAGCCTCCGCCGCCCCTGCTTACACATTTATTTTTTTTAGGTTTATTTCCACTTATAAAAGTCTAAGTAACAATTTTTTTTTTCTCCTAATGTAATTTGGTTGGACTAGATAGCGGAATAGATATGTTAAAAGCTTATTTTCTACTCAAGAAATATTACAAACACAAGATATCGCTTGAAAACTTGTTTTATCATTTTCCGCGTGTTATTTCCTGGGATCGTAAAAA
>NW_019423956.1:0-2429 GCF_000390285.2 Anoplophora glabripennis | reverse complement strand
AAATGCCATTGGACATTTAGCGTGTTTAATGTTTTTATTAAAATTTTACGAGTATGTAGGTTTATGATAGATACTGCAATTGTACCAATTTTGATGTCTACCATATACCTAGACAATAATTATTATAAGTATTCAATGATTCTTAAACAACTGATCACAGTCTCTGAAGGAATGTAATAGCTTTAGGAAAAAACGTTTCTCCTGCTGTTTTGTTTATTATAATGAAAGTCAAATTTATTTGCTTTCAATCGATACCTTACAAGTATGTAAAGAAAATATAATTGTTATCAATTTATGCTGAAAATTATAAATATTGTTGCATGTTGAAAATACCTAGAGAACATAATTTTCTATTATTTTATTTAAATTTTTTTCATATTATTTCCTTTATAAGTTAAGTTATTTATTTTAATATATTTTTTTTAATTTTTACAATATTTTAAAATTATTTTTGTACTATTTTGCGTTGTGACGTTTTTCAAATCACTGTTTGAATTATCAACTTTTAAATCTAGTTTGCCGCCGTTCCTTAAACCTTAAGAATAATCACAATCCTACATACTTTTGAGAGCCCAGTTTTCAGCACGGCCGAGCCCCTGAATGTAAGTATCCATGTCTTTCCGACAACCCTCACTCAGCGATCCCTTAAACCGCCCCCAATTGGCGGCCAGCAGCTCGGTGTTGTAAAAGTCCAGCACTCTGGCCAAACTGGCCCTCACCGTATGGATAGACGCATTTCCACTCACACTAACATTCACAGGGGGTAGCAAATACTTGGCCTCCACCGAGGTACCCTCGGAGTACTCCATCTCCTCTACATCCGCCGGATCTGAACCCGCTTGAGCGGTCTGATTCGAACAGACGCATTTCAGGTAAACCAGCACGAATAGTGCCCTCGGGATTATCATGTTTCCCGCGGTGGTGAAATAGACAATTGAATATCGCGCCAAGCAAGTTCAAGAATAACTGGTGAACGGAGCAGATTTCTGATATAGCGCGACGTTACCCAGGCAATGTGGCGATCCCCCGTAACTTTCTCTCTTTGTCGCAGAATGAGTAACATTTCTTTGGTAATGGTAATGGGCCCCCACCGATTATTTAATAGCTAACGACCAGGAAATGCAAAGCGGAGCTAGGCGTACGTGTATAAAGTCCGACATAACCTTAATCGCAATTTAAAAGAGAACCGTTTTTTTTTAATTAAATATTTTTACTTGGTCATTTTAATTTCATGTCCACAACAATTTTAAATATACAAAATTTTACGTTCAAAATTAAGAAAAAAAGAATTATAATAAACCTACGCTGGAAAATAGTCCTAAGGGAGTCTAAATTAGAAGTAGTGACCAAATATTAAGTGTCGTGGAGCCAAAAGTTGGTTCTTTCACAATTTTTTTTTTAATTCAACACTGTATCTTAAAGCTATCGATTTGTGGGCCCATCTTTGTATAATTTTTTTTGATCATCGCACGCAATTGTCTCCACCTAAATTTTTTGCACACATTTCTTCTTTCTGGGATTCTTCCGTAACTCTGCAACTGTAAAATTTATAAAAAGATTGTTTTAATAAAAGTTGCCTGGAATCTTGTNAAATTGTTTTTGCACGAAATTGTTGCATTTTAGTGTCTAAGAAACTGCACCAAGATTCATTTAAATTGCCTAACTTTTGTAGAAGTTATTGCGAAAAATTGTTTCTCAAACTGTACCTTTATCACCCTGTAACTTTTTTATTATGCATTTTCGGACCTATGTTTACATGAAACTTTTTGCTCAAAATGACATGTTCTATCTGTCATATTCATTTGGCACCATAGTTTAGAAACACCCTGTATATCGTTTATTACGCAACTGCCAGATGGTGTAGTGGTGATCGCACAGCGTGCTCCACTACAAAATCTACTGCTCAGACGAAATCTTCTTCGGCGTCAGGAACCTAAATGTGAAATAAATAAACATCCTTATTGCTCAATATGTAAAACACTTAATTCTTTACAGGAAGCTAAACATTTCGGAAAATATACTTTTGTCTCTAAAAAAATAGTAATTCAATGACTTTATTGTTCAACTTACATAATTACAGTGTAGGTTTTACCATAAGAGCTGCGGAGCTGCAGAACACATAAAATTTTATGTATTTAATCATATTAAATATCAATAAAATATTTAAAGAATCCAAATGTACTCGCGCTAAAATAAATCTAGGAGCTTATATTATTATTTATTGCGACGCGGTTTACGCTCCTTAATATATGCAACCTCATATACACAATGTGTGGACAGCGAACAATTATATGCGTCCTTTGTTTTTATTGGCTGATCAGGCACGTGACCCAGTACACGGAGATAGGGGCTTTTGCGGTTGCAATAGTGACAGCCACTGCGCTGCAGCCTGCAGTAAATGCAGTAATATTTCGTACGTGGTATGTGGT
>NW_019423955.1:0-2418 GCF_000390285.2 Anoplophora glabripennis | reverse complement strand
GAATATGAATATGCTGCTTCAGTGGTTTCTACATAGATCTGTTTTAGAGACAATATTTTAGGTCTCGAATTAGGACGTATAGATTTCCATAACCTGTATTGTACTTACAGATATGTAAGAAAGTATAGGTAACAATTTACTTATTCGTTTATTTAACCAAATCTTAATCGAGACTCAGTATATTATTGTTTTTAATTATTGTAATCAAACCACTGCACTTAAACATAATTTTCACTAAAATAAGCGAATTAACGGACACTTGTCCAGCACTACATGCCACGAGATGACCTAATGGGGACGATGGGAATAGATAAAGACAACACACGACAATCATAGAATGTGGTGGGGTCACCAAATAATGAGAACATTTACTCCGTATTAGCTGCAGGTGTACCAAATACGAGTTTATCTGCAGAATTTATTTAACGCGTACCTATATTTGAGTGAAACTACTCAGTTTTAGTTNTTGTAATGCATTGTGGGTAGGTAATAAAGATTTTAAAGTTGTTCGCGGGATGATTGTCGGTAAGAAATACTTGAAAACTATTCTGCAGGAGATTCCCGTGTACTTTACGCTTTGTATGAAACTTTACATTCATATAATAAAGAGGTAAGTTCCTCATTTTAAGTTTTAATTAAGAACTTGGTTTCTTTAATTTCGTTCGTAAACTGTTATTTCTCATATAATTGTATTTTCATATGCCATAACCTTTCCCTTCATTTTAATAATTTTAGCCGTCGAGGGATATAACGACAAAATAACAAGAAATTAATGTCTCAATTCTTTGTAAAAGTTACAACATTAGGGAAATATAAGAAGAAAAGTCGATCGTGTGGTTTCTTGTATATTCCTAGGAGAAACAAACAGTTGCGTTTGATATTCGAGTTAAATTGAGAGGCAAAAACATTAATTCGGTTCTTTTAAGAGAAAGGCTATTTATTTTAGGCAGTGTTCATGCAATGAGGCTATTTTATTGAAGCACCCTCTTTTATTTCCCGATTTTTGAAATCTATGTAAATCTTTCAAATAGTGTAACATCGTAACATCATGAAAATCGTATCATAAAACAAATAACAGAATAAATTGAAGTGAAATATTATCATTATTTGATATAAGAGTGCCAAACTATACTACCAAGTCAAATTAATTTCTATAATTAGATCAATCTCGCACTAATGTTGGATTATATTCTCCCATTAATGATATTAGTAAGGCTGTTAATGCGCTGCCACAGGATTTTGATATCCTTGAGGCATCGTGGTGTCAACTTACGAACAATAAGTTCATAAAAGAACTCATTTAGTATTTACTTATAACTGATGATTGTCTTGCAGTACTTATTTTATTACATTTACTTATTTCTCAATTTAAGGTAACTATTGTTTATTGTAAATATTTATTTAGAACAACTGTTATTATTTCGATTGTATCAATTGGGTTTCCTGTAGATGCAAAAATTAAATTCACGTAAATTAAATAAGTAAATAAATAATCGTCACATAATAATAAATACCAAATTACTAGGCTAATCTGCTAACCACAAATTCCTTGTGCAAAAGTAATTAGACTTTTTTTATGCCATTTTTAATTTCGGCAAAAAATAATTTTTTTTTTAAATACATAGTAAAAATCCGAAAAAACTATTTTAAATTAAATATTCAATATGTATACCTCCTTTGCGAAAGCAAACTCGAGTTCTTTTAATGAGAGAGAATTTAATATTCTGTAATTTTGTGGTTTAACTGTTGCTGACTTATTGTTGGAACAAAATATATAAAATCTTTCGTGAATCCTCAAAAACAGAAATGTAGGGGTATTAAGTCGGGGTTTGGGGGTGAGGTGACCTCCTGCCAATTCAGGTTTAAATAGTTCCGCACATTTTTATTTTAATGCGGTGGCACTACTTTGACCTAGAAGTAAATGATCAAGCAAATCAATGAAAGCATTTAAAACATTACTTTAAAGTTTAGATACAATGGCTGACGGATTTTCATCCACCCATACGTGCGTGTAAAAATATTTATAGATTAATATCTCGATTGACAGTAAATGTGACCTGAGAACAAAATGGATTTGATAACGCAAAGGTTGCTTGACAAACCTATTACAAAAGTTAGAGTTAATTTTGCCTTCTTCGTTATTTCATATACAGGGTGTATTTAAATGGAGGGGCACAAATATTACCAGAGGTTCCTTGAGTGAAAATAAGTCGATTTAACCTAACATACCTATATCCCAAGTCGCATAATAAAAAAGATACAGGGTGTCAAAGTGAAAAATAAAACATGGTTTTTCCTTAATAATTTCTATAATTTTAGTAAGAAATATTTCAAATTTTCAACAGAGAGATTTTTTAATGATGGGAAAAATAATATAATAATGATTTTTGAGTGTCGAGTACGAGGCGCCCTCTGCTG
>NW_019423954.1:0-2409 GCF_000390285.2 Anoplophora glabripennis | reverse complement strand
AAGAGAAATCTTCAATAATACGCTATTTCTTCCAAAATTAGGCAATGACACGACTAGAAATACCTAGTAATATAGGACAAGAACACAATAATAACTATTACAAATTTACACAGATGTCACCTGCATAGCAATCGAAGCGACAGTTCAGTAATTAGTTTCGTAATACTAAATTATTGTTTTTGTTAAAATTATTCTTCAAATTGTACACAACTGTGATTTTACAGTAAAGTTATATCTTTTTAAGTAACTTTCATGTACCTGAAATGTGAAATTCGGATGTAATTTTACAAAATATTTCTACAGACACTTTACAGTGTAATTGTAATTTTACATCATATATATATATATATAGTTAACAATAAGATATCTATTATCGCTACTGAGGCCATTCAATGCCGATACAGGCGAAATCCGTAAGATAATAGATTGACTCGTGAATTATACATAATTTTAATATAATTGTGAAATTACATACCTCAATGTAATTTTACAGAATATTTATGTAGACACTTTAAAATTAATATGCCAATTTCACAACGTGTATTGTCAGCAACAAGCAACCTACTTTGGTTATTGTAATTTTACAGCAAATAAAGGATATTTCATTGCTACAAACAAGATCTTTAGAAAACTTTTTTACTTATTATTTGCATATAAAACTGTAATTTTACATTAAGTTACTTGTATAACGTGAATTGTTAGCAACAGATACTAGATTTGTGTATCAAGTTGTACATATAATTTTTGTGATTTTACAATAAAATTACATATTTTTGGGTAATTCTGTGGCATATTTGTCCGACTTGTGAAATTACATACTTCATTGCCATCGGCAACAAGTAACCTATTTTAGTCAATGTAAATTTAGTTTCTCTAGTTAGTTTAGTTTTAGTTAGTTCATTGCATTTTTAGTTCTTTAGTTTCTTTCATCGTCATCACAGCCGATTAATAGCAATACAAACGAAACTCTTAGATAATACGTTGATTTGTTAATTATAATTGTAATTTTACAAAATTGTATAATAAAACTGTAATTTTATAGTACAATCATATCTATTTGGTAAATTTATACAACTTTCCAATTAAAAACAATCGATATTTACAAACATTGTATTAAATTACATTGTTATTTGTAAATGACACGAGGTGTATTGTTAGTAAAAAATAATTTAATTATTGCAATTTTTCCTCAGATTATAGATTTACTTGTCAATTATGTACACAATTATTATGATTCTACAATAAAATTACATCTTTTCGGATATTTATCTGTCGAGTTGTTGTATTACATACCACAAACGTTAAATTTCAATGTAATTTTAAGGAATATCTATGTAGACACTTAAAAATTTAAATACCAATTTCAAAACGTGTATTGTCGGCAACCTATTTTGATTATTGTAATTTTACAGCAAAGAACGTCTCATTGGCATCAATATCTATGATAATCGCTACAAACGAGATCTTTAGATAATTTTGTTTACTTGTTATTTACATATAAAACTGTAATTTTACATTAAAATTACATGTGCAACTGGATTGTTAGCAACAATCTAGATACTAGATTTATGTCTCAAGTTACATATACAATTATTGTGATTTTACAATTAGATTACATATTTTTGGGTAACTGTGTGGCATATTTGTCCGACTAGTTAAATTACATACTTCAAATGACAAATGTAATGTAATTTTACGGAATATTTTTACAAACGGTTTATAATGAAATTGTGAATTTACATTTGANACAATTATTGTGATTTTACAATTAGATTACATATTTTTGGGTAACTGTGTGGCATATTTGTCCGACTAGTTAAATTACATACTTCAAATGACAAATGTAATGTAATTTTACGGAATATTTTTACAAACGGTTTATAATGAAATTGTGAATTTACATTTGATTTGGAAGTCATCGGTAACAAGTTACCTATTTTAGTAATTGTAATTTTACATTTTCTCTTTTTGTAGTGCTGTGACTTGTATAAAAAATAACATCTCATCGTCATCACAGCCGATTAATAGCAATAACGAAACGAAACTCTTAGATATTAGGTTGATTTGTTAATTATAATTGTAATTTTACAAAATTGTACAATTAAAACTGTAATTTTATAGTACAATAATTACATTAAAACTGTAATTTTATAGTACAATTACATCTATTTGGTTTGGTAAATTTATTCAACTTTCCAATTAACAAAATCGATTTTTACAAACATTGTATTAAATCACATTGTATTTGTGAATGCCGCAAAGTGTACTATTAACAAAAAATAATGTAATCATTGCAATTTTTCTCAGATGATAGATTTACCTGTCAATTATGTAGACAATTATTATGATTCTACAATAAAATTACATCTTTTCGGATATTTGTTTGTTTTACCTCAAACGTAAAATTCC
>NW_019423953.1:0-2432 GCF_000390285.2 Anoplophora glabripennis | reverse complement strand
ATATTCGAATTCCTTGGCTCACGAGACATCGGATTAAAAAAAAAAAAGATAAGAATTGGTTCATTAGAAGCCAAGATAATGCAATTTTTTACGTACCTTCGCATTTTGAACTTTCGAATAAAGCTAAATTAAAATAAAAAAATGAGTGTTAACTTTAAAAATTTACTGTGACCGTCCTAATCAACCGATTTGAATTTTTCAAAAACCATTTGCAAGGTTGAGCGGTCTTTTCTATGTGAAATAAATTTCAAGTACCTAGATGCTTTACTTGAAAACTCGAAAAATTTTTTTTCAAAATTTTTTCAAAAAATATTTTTGCGATAACTATAGAACCTATTTTAATGAAATTTGGTGTGTTGGTTTATTATACTCTTCAGTTTTTTTTACTAAAATTATAATGCCCTCGGAACAATTAAAATATTTTTTTAAAATTATCCAAAAAACATGATTATTTTGCCCTTTTTTTTTCATAAATTATTGCTATATTGCAACACCGGTAATAAATTTAAACATTTTTAACTTACAGTGCAAAATTCAATTCTAAAACCTTTTTCCTCTTCAATATTCTTGTAAGATGCATAAGTTCCAAGATATAAGTAAAAAACTTAAATAGGTATTTTTTAAAAATTTTTAAAGATTTTTGCAATTTTGAAAAAGTTCCGGACCTCGCCCATATCTAGGGATCTACACTTTTATTATGTGAGTTGTACTGAAGGTATTCCAGCAAAAATTAGCTTGCCCCCTCTTACATCCAAGAACTGGGATATTTCGACAGATCCGCCCTGGTCTAAATAGAGCTCGTATTAATTTAATCACAGACAAATTATTATTACTAAAGTTAAAATCAACTACCTACTATGCTTTTATAATTTATTTGTAGAGGACACCCTGTATATGCTGGCTGACTTAAAACTACATTTTTAAACATTCGAATTCAAGCAAATCTAAAAAGTTTTCCTGATTTTCGACTTATTCATGCTTTACATTCCCCCGGATATTCTGAAAACTAAAGGCAACAAACTTTTAATTAAAAAATACAGTCAAAATCTGATTAGCCGTTCGCCATAAAATATTTTTTGAAATTGGCGCCCATCGCGGGGCCCACCATCAGTGACGTGGACGCTGATTGTCATGCGAAGTATACTTTCATTCGTTTCTGCTATTTTCCCCCAGTCTCGTATCAGGACCTGCTAGAATCTAGAAGCGCGTAATTAGCAAACATACAAGCGGGCAAATACGCAGGCAGTTAGTTCAATTTTCCGTTTGCTGCACGAGATATTCCGCCGCTGGCAATCATCGTTAACCACTTTCAGCGACTTGCCGGCTGAATTCGATTAACCAGCCGGGGTGGAGTAGAAATTCGGTGCGGCACCCGCGAAAACAGGCGGCGGTCGCGAGAATATTAACGCGCCAAGTGACGCGTAAGCGAT
This sequence comes from Anoplophora glabripennis, assembly GCF_000390285.2. NCBI lineage: Eukaryota > Metazoa > Arthropoda > Insecta > Coleoptera > Cerambycidae > Anoplophora > Anoplophora glabripennis. The sequence goes on along the minus strand of NW_019423953.1, from coordinate 1,002 downwards.
CCGCACTAATGCATTTAAATTCGGGGAGGCCTCGGTGGTGAGCCGTGCCGAGCATCAATCCGGATGCACGTAGGGGATGATTTACTTAACCGGCGACGGAGGAGGTCTCCTTTGCAGCCGCAAATCGAATAGGCGCCTCGGNCAGGAGATTCGAGAGACTGGTGAGGGGTGCATGTTGTCCTGTGGCTCCCCAAAACAACATCTAAAACACCAGGAAGCACTATACACAGACCCAACAGCCATCTTCAACGCACGAGAATAGCAGACAAACCACAACAATAAAGTGAGGTTAGAGAAACGTACGCAAATTGCCAGGCAGAACGAAATAAAGTAAGTCCAGTTGCATAACTGTTTTCTCCATGCCATAAAGTGTTGCAAATTTGAACTATAAAAACTATTTGTGAAACAGAAAACCCGTTTCGACAATAAACAATATGAAATATAATAATATTATAGTACATTTGTAACGAGTGGGGAAAAGTTGCCAATAGCGCCACGCGGACGCTGGAGCGTTGCGCTATGAAAATAACATCACGCTGTTGTACAATCTAGCACTTTCCGTGCACCTAACCCCCTACACTCCTACACTATAGGTCCCATAGCGAGAGCGCGTGATAGAAAATATTTTAAGAACACGTAATAATTACAGCAAAAAGTACATACATATTACGTAACTACCTACAGATTACAAATAAAAAATTTTGAATTTGATAGTTACAAATTAAAAAAAAAAACAATTTTCAAAGTAAAGAAAAGTTGGTTTTGTTTAAAATCTGATTCCAGATACTTCGAAAACCAAGACTAACCCATGTTCCATTTGTTTTCAATTGTTTCATGATATAAATAAAATAATTTTGATAAATAATGTGTTTTTTATCTTAATTTCTCCTAATAAGATTGCACAGTTTTTGAAACTAGAACATCCTGGAACATATACAGGCCATTCATTCCGAAGAACATCGGCAACGTTACTGGCTAATACAGGAGTTGACGTATTAGCAA
>NW_019423952.1:0-2411 GCF_000390285.2 Anoplophora glabripennis | reverse complement strand
TGATTTGCTATGGGAGTTCTGTAATATCCTATAACTATGTTGCATATTGCAATACACCTTAATAATTATGAAATGATTTTATTAACCATATTATACTTATACAAAAAACAGAAATTATGTATCATTATCTCAATCTTAAAATTTACCTAGGAATTAGAAAATATATACAGGGTGCTGAAAGTCCGTCAGGAAATACCGGGGGAGTTTTTACGGATTAAAATAATAACAGTATGTAATTAAACATCGAATTTTTCGAATTGTCAATTGTTTGCAAGTTACAACTTGTCAAAGTTATTTTTTTTTTATTTTCTATTTAAATTACTTATTTAATTCACGTTCGATTAGTCTCTCATTTGGCACCCCCTCTAAGTAGATGAAGCTCTATTGGACCAGTGCAGTGAGAGAAAAGTTTCATTGTGTGCTGCTAGAGGGCACTTTACCTAGAACTCAATTTGTTTTTTTTTCATAACTTTTTCTCTTGCTAGACGTCACAGAAATTTAAACATTACTAAAAAGAGAAACAATATCAAAAAAATATGTACTCTTTATTCAAGCCGATAAATGTAACCGTTTAGCAGGAAATCGCTATTAAAGTGTTTTTAAACATCAAATTTTTGATAATTTTTTCTGTAATTAATAAATATGTTACCAAAACAACAAACAACATTAAAGTAAAATACGTAGATAAACAAAATAAATTTATTCTATCTGTGTTATGTTTTTATTTGTTCAGATTTAATTCAATTCCTTCAGTGTTAGACATTATTTATTTAACATTTTTTACAAGAATGGATCAACGGTGTCATTTTATAGTACATAAATATATGAGTAGTATGTACAGAGAAATTTAACATTCAATACCATTCTTTCTATTAAGAAAAACATGACAAATTCTATAATGTTAGGAAATTTGTCTTGCTATTTCAAAAAAATATATGTATAACAAACAATTGAATGCTTCGTTTGGATGACATAATATAAACTTTTTTTCTGAATGAAACTCCCTACATGCCTATTACCCCTTTTTCTGATTACAACAATGTATGCATATAATACCGTATATCCCAAAAGTTTGGAATAAAATTCGTAAAACTTTTATTGTGTATTTATGTGCAACGTACCGGAACAATTCTATTTTGAGAGACACTTTTTGATGCGACGCACGCATATGATATCCGGATATGACGTGACGATATTTTTTTAAACAGCAAAGCATACGAGCGACATCTCGTTGAATAAACCTTTTAAATATGAATTCCCTGATGCTTGATTTTCCTTGATATCTCAAATAGTTTTTGAGAAATTGCACTTCAAAACCTTCCGATACTTAAATGTTGAGTTTTCTGAAACACTTCTTAAAAACCATTAGAGTTATCGACAAACACCAACTAGTACTTAAAAGGCCTATCCAACGAAGCGTCAGTCCATACACCTTATAGTATTATTATACAGGGTTAGCCAAACGTATGGAAACCCCCAAAAATCTCAGCGGGAAAGCATTTTTGGAATAAATGGTGAGAACAAAAGTTTCAGCATTTATCATGATAACCATGACATTGAGTCAAGATCAAGATTCAAGGTCATATCAAGATCAAGACGGTTTATTTAAATGGCGACCCTCCTTTTCAACCCCAGAAATGGAAAAAGCAGAAAATTCTGAAAATGTTGATTTTTACTGTATTTTTTATTTTTAGCTACGGAATCAGAGGGAGTGACAGTCTTAGAGTAGAGACCTTGATCTGGAGCTCAATGTTGAAAGGACATGTCAAGGTCATATCGGTTTTTGGAGTAGCGACCCCTTATTTCGATGCTAAAAATAAGAGAGCGTAGAATTCTACATGTTGTGATCTTAAACGTGACCTGAAGGTCAAGGTCAGGTAGAGGTCAAGAAGGGACTCATAATTTTTTAGTGACCGCAAGATCAAGGACACTAAGGAGATCAGAGAATTCGTGTTTAAAAGGGCTATGCAAGATGTAGAGATGTCAGTCTATACATATACCTTGTTAATTAAAAATAATACATATCACAGTGTTATGTTCTTATGTATAGTCGTATTTGAAAATTAACTTTGATGATATTGTGGTAGTAATTAGATAAACTATGTTGGAACGTATCTAACGTAACTAGATTAAGTAAGTGATAACTATTACAAAAGGGCATGTAAGCAAGAAATAATAAACTTATTGTTAACCTTCAATGAATGCCAGTAAAAGTAAAGTTTTACAACCTCAAAATTATCGTGCGAGAATTCGATTTCAACGACAATTTTACAAAATATTACACATTGCATTTCAATGGTTCTTTTGCATGATGTCCCATTTCCCGCAAAATAAACATATTTTATGAGAGAAACTCAACTTTTATTTATTAGCTGCAATCCCATAATCTCTTTAACATTTAAATTTAACAT
>NW_019423951.1:0-2414 GCF_000390285.2 Anoplophora glabripennis | reverse complement strand
AAACTTGTGAAAATTACAAGAATGCCACAGAAAAAGAAAAGTTAGAAGAGGCTTATCAAAATCATCAAAGGAGAAAGCATGAGTGTTATGCTGCAGAGTTCTGACAAGGAAAGGGCATTAAAAGAAAATAATTTTGTAAGCGTTACATTTGATTTGCGGTCCGTTCTTTAAATACCCTGTTCAGATGTTAGTCCGATGTATTACAGTAGGAAAGTATGCGACTATAATCTAACAATTTATGATAGTGCACCTCCAAATGACGCATACTGTTTTTGTTGGACCGATCTACATGGAAGGAGGGGAAGCTCAGAAATTGGAAGTTGCCTCTTCCATTATCTGAATAATCTACCTACACATGTAAATGAAATTTGTGCGGGCCAAAATCGGAACAAACATGTTGCAGCCCTTCTTTTATACACAATGCAAATAAGTCATCTACAGGTAATAGAACATAAGTTTTTGGAAAGTGGCCACTCGTATATGTAGGTAGATTTGATGCACAGCGCCATAGAAATGGATAAGAAATTCGCTCCAGTTTACACCATCCAAGACTGGCTTAATATTTTTCTGATGGCAAGAAGTCGAAGAAACAAAAGTAGTCAGTGAACCTTACAATGTAAAACAAATGAAATTTACAGATTTCTACGATTTATAGCAATTATCATCCATCCTAATCGGAAACAAAAGCAAAGACACAGATGGACAAGCTGTAAATTGGCTGTTAATTAAAAGCCTTAAGTACATGAAAGAAACACCTGGAATAATTTACTTTAAATATGATCATTCGGCAGAGTACAAAAAAATAAATTTATATGGCAAGGGAAGACCGCCAGCTATACCAAAGCAACTTAAAAAACTATACACGAAACTGTCACCAATCAGTATTAAAAAGAAACATGACCTCCTGAATTTATGCAAAATTTCAAACTGCAAACCCCCAGCTATACCAGAAGAATTTCATGGGTGGTATAAGTCACTTCCTACGTCTAGTACTGTGAAGGATTTGACCATAGAGCCCTCAACTGAAGACAGTGGTACAGAGGAATCTGATGATGAAATGACACAAACCTTCCCCCCATTTCGTAAATACCAAGATAACGATTCTGATGATTCAGATGACATACCATTATCCCACTACATTGTTACGAAGTCATAAATTATGACAGAATAAATATACTAAGTCCATTTTTGAGTTGCAATAGGTATATTTTATTTTAAGCAAATATAAATTTTGTTTTTCATACAATGTTGTTTTTATTCTTTTGTAACATTACCCTTACTTCGAATTTTTAAAATACGTTTTCCCAAAATTCCCGCTTTGGGACTTAGTGGATTTTCGCTGTACTCCCACAATATGTTCGTTAAATAAAAAACCAGTCTATTCAAAAATTTAATTAATTTATTTTTCCGAAAAACTGTTATACAAAATGAGGAGTTTCGCTGGAATAACCCATAACCACCGTTGATCTAAGTATGCGTTACCCCCTGTTATTACAATTGGTTAATAATTATTCACATTAATGATTCTGCGGCTAAATTCTGTCAAGTTGTTTATTATGCATTAAGAAGCTTTTTATCTAGTAATCCATGCGATAACAAATCAATAAGAACAAATATTTAATAATAACATTTAATAGACATCCTTGTATCAAAATACAATGAAACAAACAGAAAACCAAACGAGAAATTAACATAAAACACAGTAAAATAAAATAAAATTAACACATGAATTAACTTTAAATTCTGGATTTTTCAACCAAATCTGCATTTAATTGAATTAATATTTTTGTAAATACTGCCTCGTCACTAAACAAAATTTAATAAATGTCGACCCCACAGATATGGTTGGTTTATAAAAAAGTATTAGTCCTAACTTAGCCTTAACCTTAATCTTGGTCCTAAAAATTTAAATGTACAAAATGTAATGTATAAAACTAGGGCAAGGTTAAGATTTTTATAAACCGGTACATTACATTCTGTACATTTAACTTTTTAGAACTAAGATTAAGGTTAAGTTACGGCTAAGTTAGGTCTAATACTTTTTTATAAACCAACCATTATTCATAATAGTGGCAATCTTTGTTTTATTTAAGCTTGCTCTAATAATACAGCTCCATAGTTATGAACAATATTCCTAATAGCAGGCTTTGCAATTACTTACGTCGCAGATGACAAGTTATCCAAACAAAGGACGAAAATGTCAAATTTATTAGCTCAGTAGTGAAATTTACGTAAAAAGTATGGTTGGTAATTTAACGTTATAACTTAAGATTGAAATAGTAAAACTTTGTGGTGACAGAAAGGTTCGAAAGAGAAGTATCTCGAATTTTTAATGACAGACATCCAGAACTCCATCCGAAAATATTAGCAAGAACAACATACAAAACTTTTCTTAACGGTTGTAATATAGTGCC
>NW_019423950.1:0-2426 GCF_000390285.2 Anoplophora glabripennis | reverse complement strand
TTTTGTAATTTTGTAATATTTCATACCTATATTGATTTGCGTCATAAAACAATAGGTAGTATTACAATTAATTTTACCCCATATCCACGGAAAAATGTAATAAATCCCTCAAAAGTGTGGAAATTGCTCACCCACATAGTAATGATTTCTCTTCCCTTGGAAAAATCTGACATTACATAAACTACACGTATAAATGTGAGGGTTATTTTTAATTCAAACGTTAAGCGCACCGATACGGTATTTATTTTACTCAAGATATTTATGGGAATTTAATAAAAATGTAAATCTCAGCGTGGGATTGAACACATTGATTGAATCGTCTTTTTTTTTTCTTTTCGAAATGTTGTACCTATATTTGAATCTTTCCTTCCTACGCGCTGTGACATTTTTCCCAATAATAAATCTAAGAAAAATTGAAATAAAAGCAAATGTACCTTCCACAGCTGGGTGTAATTATTATTTTAAAATATTCTCTTGTTGGAACCGACAGGAATGATTCTGTTTTGCACTCCAATTTTACTGCAAATTGACAGTTATAGTTATAAATTTTTGTTGTATTTATATATCAAATAGATCCTTAACAATATTCTCTAAAACAATTTGTATGAAGGGAGTTTCAGGATTAATTGGAAAACTTAAAATTTAAATTCAGGTGGTTTAAGTATGAGAAAGATGCTATACTACGAATAATACTATAAAAAGTTCATAGGACTTTTTTGCTACAAATGCAATTTTAAATAATAATGGAACGTCAAAAAAATCATTAGCGCATTGCATTTTGTTAGAGGTAGCAGAAAGCATCACATCACAGAAATAGTCCAATTATTTTCTGGGACTCTTCATGATTACAGTTTATTTAAGTACTGTTAGATTTAAAGTGCTTAGTAATGGTAAGAAAAAGTCATACCTAAATCGAAAACAGTCCGTTTTTCGAATGAAATTAATTTTTTACTGACCTATTTTAGTAAGTGACAAATCTTGTCATTCCAAGAAGTGNATGCACGAACCGCCACTGACTGGTGTTATCGTACTAAACAGGGAATTAAACGGACTAAACGATTGCCCCTAATTGAAACAAATGAGCTCGCGGTGGGTATTTCAATCCGAGCAATCGCTGGACAATGCCAGCGAAACAAATTAACGTCGCGAAAGTTAAAATCTCTGCTGTACGTTTGTCGCGACCCGACCGCCCTTAATTTGCGGTGATTTATGTGCATTGTAACAAACAACAAACATTACTACTGTAGTAGAATCATGAGTTTGCTTCTCCATTTGGGTTCGTTACGATCCAGTTTCGACGGACGCAAAATTATTAACGTAACCGCCATAAATTTGTCAGTGACTAAAATGTTATCAATAACATTTTAAATATCTAATTTCTTTGGTTTATACAAGGGTACGGTCTGTGAAATCACCAGACTTGGATCCTAATGACGCGATGCATTAACCAGGACATAGCTAACACAATGCGAAACATCGCCTTAATGTTAAAAATGTTGTCACCGCCGTTCTTGATGTCGAAAATTCGAAATATTTGGAATTATTCAATTTTGGTGGTTAAAAATACCCATAGGTATCGAATTTTCGAAACCGAGAAAGTTGCATTAACAAAATTTGGACAGGACATAGCTAATACAATGCGAAATGTCGCCATACTGTTAAAAATGTTGTCACCACAGTTCTTGGTGGTGAAAATTCGAAATGTTTGGAATTATTGAATTTTCGTGGCTAAAAACACACATATGTATCGAATTTTCGAAACAGAGAGAGTTGCATTAACAATTGGATAGAACATAGCTAATACAATGCGAAACATCACCTTGCAGCTGAAAATGTTGTCACAGCCGTTCTTGGTGGTGAAAATTCGAAATATTTGGAATTATTCAATTTTCATGACTGAAAACACACATGGGTATTGATTTCTTCAAACCGAGAGAGCTGCACTAAGCAGATTTGGACAAGATGTAGCTAATAGTCTCCTTATGGAGTTATTTTAAAATGAAAACATGCTATAGCCCAAGGGTCGGCAACTGGCGGACCGCGGTCCAGGTCCGGACCGCGAAAGGTAAAATACTGGACCGCCAAAAATTTTTTTAAAGTATAAATTACTCAAATAAATAATTAAAAAAATGTTTTTTTACGTTTGAGTGACATCCTTATCATTTTTTCTAGTATTTTACAATTGTGTAAGTGTTTTGAGTCCTTAATGGTTAGTAAGCAGATTAAATTTGAGTTCAAATGAAAATTTGTAAGAAATGTGAATTTTTTTCTGGACCTCTTTAAAAATTTTTAGAAGTATCCGGACCCCACCTAAAATTACTTGCCGACCCCTGCTATAGCCCAAGATCAGATTCAAATTAATACACACACAATTTTTTTTTATAGGTATGCTTTTTAACAGTGTATGATGCCTTCTGTATTTTGAC
>NW_019423949.1:0-2426 GCF_000390285.2 Anoplophora glabripennis | reverse complement strand
GTTTAAAACATTTCTCTGTTCATAGAAACTCAAATTTGTATAAATTTCCCTGAAACTCATAAACTAAATTGAAATTTTCCGAATTATTAATCAAAAACTGTTAAAATTGGCGTGCATTGAAGTTTGACGATGAATATCTTTTAAAACGCTTTATTTAATCGACTAATCATAAGAGACCATTTTTGTAGAGCAGTTAATTTCATACGGAAAAATTCATAATGATTTTTTGTCAACGAGTCATAAAATTCATATGCAAAACGAACAGTTGATAGAGAGATATGAATTTTTTTTCTAATACTGAGGAAAAAATGGAAAACTGTAAAGCCTTCCTATTACAATTAAGAGCTCATATTTGGAGAGAATTTTCTAGAGGTGTCTAGCAACCTATTTTTCAGAGTATAAAGTAAAAAAAATAGTTGACTTTTTTTTACTCACCGTAATAAACAGGCTGTTACAAATTCGACACTACAGGGATCTCGGAAACGGTAAGAGGTACGAAGTAGCTTAAATGGGGACAAAGTTGCGTAATCAGGGGACCAACATTATGCCTCTAAAAAATCAAGGCTAACTTGATTAGTTTTCGAAATATTTGAAAAAAACGGACATTTTGGAAATCCGTTTTTGTTTAATTTCAGCCTTGTTTGAGGAGATATTGAAAAAAGAAGAACACTTTCTCATGGCCACTTTTTGCCCTCTATCGAATGGCATAATCAATTTTTATATGTAACGTTTTGTCTCTCCAGGACCATCATCAACTTCATTTTTTTATATACAACCCTGGAAATTTTAGTACATTTTTTGCAAGCCTTCATGACCCCCCAATACTGCATTGCCTTAGCCCAAACCAGATTCAGACGTTTTGTCTCAAATCTTCAGTGTATTCGTTCCAAAATCCAAATTTTTTATTTAGATTTCTTTGTTTATTGAATTATCGTACACTGTAAGGGTCGTTGGACCCTGTGAAATCCATCTAGTTATTTAAACTATTACCACCACACATTAAAATAAAAAATTATTAGAGTTTTATTCCCGTGTCCATAGTTATTTCTAGGCTTCTCGAGTGCTCAAAATTCAAACAAATTCCGATCTATTTTTTTCAGGATATTCATACAAATACATCAGACATGCTCTTTCACAGTTGCGGTTACAAATATAATAAATTCCGATCATATTACGCTGATCTTCATTTTCAACCTTTGCCAAAACGAAAATGTTTTTGAACATTTATTGAAATTCTTTAAAGAAGAATATTCAGTTGGCGTTATGATTGTTCCTATGCATTTTTAAGTTTTAATTTGTCATAATAAAATTAAAATTGTAATAATGTTTTAATTTTGACGCAACAACTTATTGAGTTATGTATGACCAAGTGATGGTAATAGTTAATAATAATAATAAATGTTTTATTGTAACGTGTGGTGGTAATAGTTTAAATAACTAGGTGGATTTCACAGGGACTAACGACATTTACAGTGTATGATAATTCAATAAACAAAGAAGTCTAAGGCCGGTGTCCCATGCATCCGATATCCGATGTACGATATCCGATAATATTTTAATTCGTACGAATGATAATATTCCGGTGTCCCATGCATCTGAAGGTGAAACATTTTCAAGTGACAACCATAAGTATATATTATAGAAAATATACGTAGTATTATATTTTCTACATTCGACATTATAATATAACATTTATTTGACTGTAAATATATCAAACAACAATCATAGTATGTTAAAAACTTAAAAAGTGAGGTTAAAAAACATACGATTTCGGATAAATGTTAAAATTATTTCTACTTTTTCCGACGTCGTATGAATTTTAAAAATTTCGGATGAAAATGAGCGGTAAAAATTTGAATGTATATTAACCAATAGGAACACTTTCGGACCTTCGTATCGTCGGATTTCGGATGCATGGGACACCGGCCTAAATAAAAAATTTAGATAAATTTGGAACGAATACACTGAAGATGAATTTTTCGAGACAAAACGTCTAAATCTGGTTCGGGCTGAGGCAGTACAGCATTGGGGGGTCATGAAGGCTTGCAAAAAACGTAATAAAATTTCTAGGGTCGTATTTAAAAAAATTAAGTTGATGATGGTCCTGGAGAGACGAAACGTTGCATACAAAAATTGATTATGCCATTCGATAGAGGGCAATAAGTGGCCATGGGAAAGTGTTGTACTTTTTTCAATATCACCTCAAACAAGGCTGAAATGAAACAAAAACGGATTTTCAAAATTTCCGTTTTTCTCAAAAATTTCGAAAACTAATCTTGTTAGCCTCGATTTTTTAGAGGCATAATGTCGGTGCCCTGATTACGCAACTTTGCCCTACATTTAAGCTAGTTTGTATCTCTTACCGTTTCCGAGATCCCTGTAGTAAGAAGCGAATTTGTAACAGCCTGTAGAGAATAAATCAGTTG
>NW_019423948.1:0-2446 GCF_000390285.2 Anoplophora glabripennis | reverse complement strand
GTTAAAATAATTTTGACAACATTTTTTTATTGAGAACTATTATCTAAAACATTTCAAATTAAAAAAATGCAAAAAAAAAAATTTTCAAAAAATTCATTTTTGGGGGGTAGGAGGTTGTTTTTGCAAGGGTAGAAATAATCCAGAAGTAATTTTTTCGTCGAGCTACCCCAAATTAAAAAAAAAAGGTTCTACGTTACATAGAAGCTGAGATATTTTTTTTTGGTTGAGAGATTCCCCCACCACCACTCCCTGAAGGGCTACTGCCGCGTGCCCTTATTTTGACGGGCTCTGGATTGATCAGTTATGGGCAAATTCAATTAAAATTAACAGGGCATAAAGTTTAAACCTTCATTTACAAAATCTTAAAATTTCAGGTCTTAATGTTTATAACAAATTGCTCTGTGATTTAACAAAAATTTCTAACTCCGGACCTATTTCCGGACATGTTTTTTTTTTAGTTTGTAGGTTTCTTACGAGTTTTCGAACAGTGTACATAACTTCTTTCAAAAATTAAAAACTGCGGAGTTATTTTATTTGTTTCTTAGGGAAAAAAGTGCCTTCTATTTGGTAACAATTATATATAACTAAATTTAAAAAATATATATATTTGTTTTTAACTAGAGGATACTTGGTATCCCTTCGAAGAAAATGAGCCCAAAAATAATGTTTTAGTCATAACCCTGCCCCCGGAATAGTCATTTGCACCGTACGTAATAGGAATCCTACATTGATCGCAGACGGTCTGTTTTTAAGTATTTACAGTAGTGGACGTATAGGTAAATTATTTTATGTATGCCATTTCCATTTTAGAACATTCGCTTATGTTCTTTTGCTATATTTTTAAAAGANAATTTCTAACTCCGGACCTATTTCCGGACATGTTTTTTTTTTAGTTTGTAGGTTTCTTACGAGTTTTCGAACAGTGTACATAACTTCTTTCAAAAATTAAAAACTGCGGAGTTATTTTATTTGTTTCTTAGGGAAAAAAGTGCCTTCTATTTGGTAACAATTATATATAACTAAATTTAAAAAATATATATATTTGTTTTTAACTAGAGGATACTTGGTATCCCTTCGAAGAAAATGAGCCCAAAAATAATGTTTTAGTCATAACCCTGCCCCCGGAATAGTCATTTGCACCGTACGTAATAGGAATCCTACATTGATCGCAGACGGTCTGTTTTTAAGTATTTACAGTAGTGGACGTATAGGTAAATTATTTTATGTATGCCATTTCCATTTTAGAACATTCGCTTATGTTCTTTTGCTATATTTTTAAAAGACGGCTGTATAGAATAAACTCTTTGATATACGGCTGGGAATCATTTATGATAAATAGCATTTTGATATTTCTTGAGACGGTAAAAATAGCAACTGTCTATAACATGACGATAAAATAACTGGAGTTGATTTAAAGAAGGAAATGCTGCCGTATGATTCGGATTTACGTCAGAGCCTATTTTCCCAATATTCAGAAGTAGTAAATTTTCCAGAGAAATTCTGAGAAACCAGTGTGCGGAAATCTGTAACGACGCGACGTTTGCGGCAGTGGTTTGCATCACCTTTAGCACCTAGGGGAAAGATTTCATTGTCAAGTAATTTTCTCGGTGAAATTATATAATGAGTTTATACTTTTTTGTCAGGATTTCAAATTGCGTCTTAAATTTATTTGTTTATTTGTCTTTGTTCAGTTGCTGTAAAAAAAAGATGAGTATAACAGATATCAAAAAATGGTATCTAGTTGTAGATGTTTTATAGTACGGTAAGAGGTACAAAATAGCTTAAATGGGGGCAAAGTTGCGTAATCAGGGGACCAACATTATGCCTCTAAAAAATAGTTTACATACAATCTAAATAGTTAGTTAGTTAGTTTACAAATCTAAATAAAAAATTAGATACATTTGGAACGAATACACTGAAGATGAATTTTTCGAGACAAAACGTCTGAATCTGGTTAGGGTTGAGGCAGTACAGTATTGGGGGTCATGAAGGCTTTCAAAAAATGTAATAAAATTTCCAGGGTCGTATTTAAAAAAATGAAATTGATGACGGTCCTGGAGAGACGAAACGTTATATATAAAAATTGATTATGCCATTCGATAGAGGGCAAAAAGCGGCCATGAGAAAGTGTTCTTCGTTTTTCAATATCTCCTCAAACTGAAATTAAACAAAAACGGATTTTCAAAATTTCGTTTTTTTTTCAAATATTTCGAAAACTAATCATATTAGCCTTGATTTTTTAGAGGCATATTGTTGGTCCCCTGATTACGCAACTTTGCCCCCATTTAAGCCACTTCGCAGCTCTTACCGTTTCCGAGATCCCTGTAGTAAGAAGCGAATTTGTAACAGCCTGTATAGCAGGTACTACTAAAAGTAAAATAAGATTTGTATGAATATGGGCACAGAAATGCACTTCTCAAGTATGAGCCCATAAAAGTAGTTTTTT
>NW_019423947.1:0-2417 GCF_000390285.2 Anoplophora glabripennis | reverse complement strand
TAATAAATTCATAAAATTATTAGACAACATTTTGATTAGTATTATACTACAATAAATTAAAATGTCATATTTGTTACCTCGCATAAGGATTTATATACAGGGTCTTAATGATAAGTTTTGCCAAACTTTATTGACGTATTTTACCGATGAAAATAATCAAGTTTTGCCCTATAAAAATTTTGATAGGACGCTTCCCCACGGAGATACAGGGTGTTAAATGTTTAAAATATTTATATTATTTTTCCTGTAACTTCACTGACATAAAAGATTGAGTTATAAAATTTGGGGGATGACATGTTTTAGTAGGAACTAATTTTTTAATATATAACTTATTCCAAAATACACTCCAGTGGCGTAGTTATTGGAGAAGTAGGGGACCTTTTTTGAGAAAAAATCGTACGCCACTGGTTTTTTAAATAATTTTAAATGTTTTTAAAATGTACAATCAATGTGTGGCAATAAAGTATTCTTGTAAAGTATTCGTAAAATTTACTGGACTTTAGATAATTGGGAAATTACGTAAGAAGATATTTAAGTACCTACGTTGCAATTTTCTATTGATTGCTAAATGTGTAACAATAAATTCAATATCTAATATTATGACTGTTTCCTAGCAACAACTTGCCACCTACGGTACTGGTATTTTACAGTTCAAATGAATTGAATACCATATTTTTTTTTATTAAAATATGTTTTAGTTGTATGAAAAATCACAAACTTTTTGCAACACACAAAACAGTGGCGTTGTATAGTGTTTTGAAATCTGTCAAAAATATTAGGTATTGAATTTATTGCTACACATTCGGCAATCAATAGAAAATGAAGATGATAGCACTGGAGTGTATTTTGGAATAAGTCATCCATGAAAAAATAGTCATCCTCCGAATTTTATCACTAAATATTTTTTGCCAGTGAAAATACAGGAAAAATCATATAAATATTTGAAACTTTTAACACAATGTATCTTCGTAGGGAGGCGTCCTATCAAAAATTTTTATAGAGTAGAAGATTATTTTCATCGGTAGAATACGCCATTAAAGTTTGGCAAAACTTATCGTTAACACCCTGTATAAAGCTACATTTTGAGAACAAGTTCTATCAAAATTTGTAGTTTTTATAAGTAATTTTTTAAATTTTCCTTTTAGGCTTTCCAATTTTTTCAGTTTTCTTGCTGAAACCATGTAAAAACTGAACCGGGTCAAACAATTTTTAATTTTATATTAAATAACTATTGTTGCATTATAGGTATATTGAAAATAACATTAATATTAATTTTAGGTATATTAATAAATTTATAAATGTTTAAAACTCATTTTAAAAACATATTTATAAAAACTGTTTAAATTTGTAAAATCAAAAAAACAAATTTAGTCGGTTGCTAACATTAAGAAAAAAACTGACTACGCTGCTGTATTTTACAAGAAAATTTCCTGAGTTCCGAATACGAATCTAGTTAACTAGGGATCCACTAAAGTAAGCTTAAAAAGAGTAAGTACAAAAATACGAGGTCTGCTCAAAAAATAACCCGAACTTTTTTAATTACGCGTTAATGGAGGAGATATTTGGTGATATCCGGTTGGCAGCATTGCGTTGCTCAGTAACCACACTACATGTTCTTGGATTATTGATATCTCATTTAGTTTTCGTGATATCATTATCTGAATCCAACGTATGAAGTGTTAGTGACGATTTTTGATTTGTGCAATTTTATGGACCAACTACGTAAAATTTTGCGTGAAACTGAGGAAAACTTTCAAGGAAACGTTTCAACTTTTGAAGTAAGCTTATGGAGATGATGCTATGGGTCGTACGCAGTGATTTTCACCATTTAAAAATGGTCGTCAGCCAATTGAAGATAATCCTCAACCAGGAAGGCCTTCGACTTCAACTGATAACTAAATCACGATATTTCAGTTTGAAAGCAGGGGCGTCCTCGCGTTGATTACCTGCTGCGTTTATAATAAATAATTTTATAATATTGTGGAATTCTTATATTACGAAAACGATTGTTCGAAATCTAATGACTTTATAGGTGTATATTTGAAGTAATCTCTAAAAGCAGTTAATGAATCCATGGGAGAGCTATTGCTATGAAGGTGTCTTAATCTGGAGAAATCATTATCAAACTTTCTCTGACGTAAACACTTTTCTCGTCACTTAAGGCATATAGCACTGTTGGTATGTCATCTACTATTTGCAGTAACGATAATGCAGTTTTTATAGCATCCGCAATTGGAATATAATTGTTGTAAATATTTACCAAAATGAAATTCCGTCATTTTCTGAACAGACCTCTTATTAGTTCTTTCTATCGTATCACTATTTTGTCTATGTCTTGTAATCCCTTCTAAAATGGGACACCCTGTACAAGTTATAACGACTGGGCAATATTTTCTTCTGATCACCTTATTATCCAA
>NW_019423946.1:0-2421 GCF_000390285.2 Anoplophora glabripennis | reverse complement strand
CTTTAGTTTATTATTTTAAACCTAATTTTGGATCAACTGAAACAATCTTTCAAAAAAAAAAAAGAAAATTATATGACGTTTTGTATTAGGTATATATACAAACATAAGTTTTCTGTGACTTTGATCTAATCACTCATAGGAAAACTTGGATTTAATTTTATAAATCTTGCATAAAGTGGGTAGTTACAATAGCGGTCGTAATATTGCCGCGTAACAATGGCTTTGAAACTTCACCAAAACCACTCGAGCAATTTTTACACATCTATTCGATGGCGAAAACTTTAATTGTGTTTGTGCAGTTGCTCGGAAAATGGCTCGGTAACGTGGTTTAGGTTGTAATTGGGCTGAAAAATCAAATAAATGACCAGTTCTGAACAAAGCACTCTGTTATAACTATCAAGACACAGCTCACGTTGTTTATCAAAGATCAGTGTCATTATTTTTCGTTTGAAACAGCACAAAGTGTTTACAGTTTCCCGCAAAGGAAATACAAAATATTTAGTGCTCACCACGTACCTTAGACGTTTGTTCGTTCGGTGTTAGTGGCTTGTAGTGTAATACTTAATTTTTTTAATAATCATATCTTTGATTAATCAATTATGTTCCCGAAATAAGGCAATTTCATTTATTTTTATTTCATTCAAATAATTTGTCGAAGGTATTTAACACTTATTCAGTCACTTTTTTATTTTCGATTCTATTATTTCGCTAGACATTCCTAGCATACGTTTCTCTATGATTAAATCTGGAACTTGCAGATGAATTTGGTCAAGCTTGATTTTCATAGTACCCAGATCTGGTGACGTTTGGCTTATCAGTAACTGAGCGTACACTCGACGCAAGATAAAGGTTTCCAACCTAAAAGGCATACTACTTTTAATGGGGCGAGCCGGTGGACTATTAATAGGAATCAGGAGGCATCAATAATTAGGGGCGTGTCATATTTTTTTTTGTGTAGGCACGTGTGTAACGACACATAACAAAAAGTTGCAGGCCTGAAGTATATGCATTATAAAAAGAGAAGAGTATACAGGTTTTGAAATTATTTTGTCTTGCCACATTATTTTTCTTGTCCCTGAGAAAATTAATATGTCATATTCTGCAGAAAGTAGGTAGGTAGGTCATGAAGGCAATAAAACAAAAAAAATATTGGAAACTACAGTTTTATTATAACTTATACAGTTTCGGGAGGAAAGGGAAATATTTTAAGGATGTGTTCTGGAAGTGAAAATAAGTAAATAAGTTAATGACATTATGGGTCCGGAAATGTTTCCTTTCTGAGATAGATGTCGAAAGAAATTTAAAATCTGTTTTTTTTTCTAAATATCTCGAAAACGATTTAAGATATTACACATCTTTAATCGTTTTCGAAATATTTAGAAAAACAGGTTTTTTTTTTAATTTTACGTCTATCAGAAAGGAAGCATTTCCGGGCACATAATGTTATGAACTTATTTACTTATTTTGATATCATTTTATAAACAATGAAAAAACAAAACAGTCTAATAATATGTCCAACCACCATCCGAATCAATAACGGCTTGTAATCTGTTTGGCATAGATGTAACAAGGCGTCGTATATACTTCACATCTATACCGTTCCAAATATTTTGTATACGTTCCCAGAGCGTATCTCTATTTGGTGGAATATCGTCATACTGTTCACTCAACTGATGCATTACATAAGCCCATAAATATTTTTTTTATAAGAAGTAATTTCCATTTTGTTTCATTCCAAAATATTGATTAGAACCCGAGGATTTGCATCCGTTTAAATCCGTTTCAGGCTAAAAGAAAAAATATTAGTGCTTCCTTATTAATATGTATTTACCTTTTTGAGATTAACAATGGATATTGAGCATACAATAATTTAAAGAAACATAGGTTTACTGACGCATGCGCATTGACAATAGCGAAATACGAAATAATCTATCTTTGTCATAAGCATACGAGTTGTCCACAACTTCGGTACCATGAGTGCAACAAAGCGAACGTGATTTTTTATCTTTGTCCTGGCAGTGTCGTAGGAGCTAAAATTCAAAATATAAAAAGGTAAATAAATTTGTATCTGTCTAAAAAACATACGTAAAAAAAATTCAAAAGCAATCTTTAACTATTTTAAATAATCAATCGAATAGTATAGAAAAAAAATTGTTTTAGTTTTGTTACATCATTAAAATTAACGATTAAAAATTTGAAATTGTTATAACTTTCTTATTAAAAATTAAAAATTATATCTATTCCTCTGAAAAGAAAAGTTAAATTTTTTAGAGTAGATTGAAAAAAAAATTACAAAATTCATTCATTTTTCTGCTTGTTATGATTTTTTGAAATTTCTGAAATCTTCCCTTAACTACAAGAAAAAGTCAAATCATTTTTATGTAGAATTGTATGCTTTACAACTTTTATAAGAAACTTCCA
>NW_019423945.1:2381-2682 GCF_000390285.2 Anoplophora glabripennis | reverse complement strand
ATTTGCAAGCTGGAATTTTTTTTAGCCTTAGTTGCAAAATGAAATATATGACGCACGAGCGTGATATATTATTACATATTCGGAAAGCTTATGAAAAGAGCTATGGTTAAAAAAAAAATCGTCAAGATTAGTTTTAAAACAACTGACTTACAGATTGTCAAAATTGACGGCGGTTGGTAGCAGCAAAAAAACTGTCATAACCGGCAACCCGAGTACTTTCCCAGGTAAAAATATTTTATTTGTGGAAGTATGTTAAGTGCATAAGAAATATTGTGAAAAGTCAGTGGGTCGCTTGATTTTT
>NW_019423945.1:0-2233 GCF_000390285.2 Anoplophora glabripennis | reverse complement strand
TATTATTATGAAATTTACCATGAAAAAAATCAGTGCGATTGTGGAAGATGCTCTGGATCGTCCAGACTAATAATTAGTTAATTTGTTTATAAGGCCATAACTTGTAAACTATTCAACTTACCCATTCCAGATTTCGTGTGAGTTATTAGACAGTGATAAGGAATGAGAGGATGCGATGCCAAAACGTTCTGGTATGACTTTGGAAACTAATATGTTATTAATGTTATATATATATATATGTTATATAATACATATTTGGCATCTATAGTGATAAATTCAGCTTGCCGAAACAAAAAGTCGCGTCTAACTCTATATTCCCTGGCCTATTTAGATAATTAGAAGCAGGGGCTTCTAATTTCGATTGTTAAACTTCTACAAGCGTATGTCAAAATTAACACAAAAAGTTCAAATGAACTAGTAGTCCCGTCTGACTTTTTACGAAGAAAAGAGCAGCTCGAAGATGATCTGTTGACACTGATTTTCGAGTAAAGCTAAATAGCATTGTACCATAATGTAATTTTAAAACCAAGAATAACACAAAAAAATATTCTAATTATTGTAATTGCAGACTTCTTTTATGTGTTATACTTCTCCGCGACATTTTTAATGTTTTTATTGAAAACTGTGCCCTTTATCAAGATTTTTCAAAAGCGACAATTTTCCCAATTACTTATCACTTTTTCATGTTACAGTATCTAACCTTCCAACTGAGAAAGGTGATTATGAAAAAGCACTTTTGTAATCGAACCAAGGAACATCTTACATTATATCATTTTGTGATTATTATTTTCTCAATATTTTGTAAGCCTCTGACAGTATGACTAACCGCTTTCTGGTTTCTAACCACCAGTAAATTATTGTGCTATTTTTCCCTGCGTAAATCTACGGTTTTTTTGTAAGAATACACGGATTTTTCAATGACTACTAACCAAAAGTATCCATTTAAGGAAAGAATGAAAATAAAACAATGTAAGTATATGTTATGCAAGGTGATTCTAAGTATTGAATTTAAACAAAGCTTCCTTTGACGCAAGAAGACTTCGGTTAATAAAATGTATGGGAATTTACATATTTTTTCTTTCAAATTGATTTGTTGCTTAAATAGATTTTTTTCTTAAATCTAGAAATAAGTTCGTGAACCACCAAAAATTCCCTGCCCAAACAATTGGATGAAACTTCGGGTTTTTGAAACAATTATTACGCTTTTTCACATTATACTTGTTCTTTATCATATTGATTGATTGAAATAACTTGAAAAATTTTGTATCCAAAAAAATAATGATTTTTGCCTATACAGGGTGTCCCGAAATTCATGCAACAAAATTTGGTCACAGATTCTTAAGACAAATTTAGGGGACCCGTATTTTTTATATTTGCCAAGTGACCCCCCTCTTTCGGAGTTACAGACCCCTGAAGTCCTCCCCTAAGAATAATCTTTTTTTTATACCTCAGAACCCTGTTGCACGAGAATCACTAAATTTGGTACACAGGGGTTTTATGACATGTGGAATCTGATGGTGCTACGTTTTTTCGCGGGGAACCCTCTTAAGACAATTTTTCGTGGGCCCCCTTGTCTTTGGAGCCAAAAAAATTTGGTCGCATATTTAAATTTCTGAAAAATTATCAGTCCACTAGAAATTCATTAAATTTAGAAACTTTTTGTCATTTTATACTTTTTTCGTAAAACGCAATGTTTTCGAGAAAAATGTCAAAATGTGATCGAATGCATATCGTGATCCGCCATTTTCCTCAAAAACATTGCGTTTTTCGATACAAATATCAAGCGACAAAAAAGTTTCTAAATTCAATGGCTTTCTAGCTAAGTAATAATAAAAAAAAATCAAATTTGCGACCAAATTTATTTTTCTGGTTCCAAAAACAAGGGGGGCCACGAAAAAGTGTCTTAAGGGGGTTTCTCACCAAAAAGCGTAGTACTGTGAGATTCCACATGTCATAAAACCCCTGTGTACCAAATTTAGAGATTCTCGTACAACATGGTTTTGAGATATAAAAAAAACTTCTTAGGGGCAGATTTCAGGGGGCTGTAACTCCGAAAGAGGGGGCCAGTTGGCAAAAAGAAAAAATATGGGTACCCTGAATTTGTCTTAAGAATCTGACAAAATTTTGTTGCATGAATTTCCGGACGTCCTGTATAACAGGAATCGGAAGAGATAATTAATTAAAATTTGGTACATTTGGTACATAGGAGTTCCCAGAAAAGTGTAGGTATTGA
>NW_019423944.1:0-2444 GCF_000390285.2 Anoplophora glabripennis | reverse complement strand
AATCCATTTAAAATTGGACATGTTTTACAAATTTGTCTAGGTTGTACATAAAATACAAAAAGGTTTGGGTAGATTCCTCATACAATTGACGTGAACAAAGTTTAACCTCAAAAACACACACAATGGCCTAAAGATGCGACTGAACACTTGTTCTCACTGTGAAGCTCCGTTCAATTAAATTGAACAGCCATACCGGTCAACGAAAAGTAGAAATGTCTTTCACTTTTATTGAAACACAATATTATTGAGCAATAGCGTTGAACGGATGTTTACATTAATATATTTTATTTCAACAGCATAGATTCCACGATACTGGTCAATGAAGTTGTCTAATGAGAACCCACCTTAAATCACTTAGGTATCAGAGTCCAGCATAGATTTTTTTAAATTCGCTATTCTGGTACCCGATGGAGTTTATTTATCCTACTGGAGGTATTCCATAAGTCATATTCTTGACTCGTTTCAACCTGTAGAGTCTTACCAACGCACAGTGTTATATTTTTGCACAAGGTTATTCACTATAGGAATAAATGTGAATGGGTAATTAATTTCGTTAATTACAGGGTACCGACATATAACTCTAGACACGATGCTTTGTTACGTACCTTTTTATGTGTCATTTTTTAATTAACTAAACGTATACTCCAATTTATCCTATATAGATGTTCACATAAAGCTTACTTATCATTTTTATAATTGGCAAATTTGATGAAAAACAGTTTCGATGATTATTTAAAATCATACATCACTGGATTTTACACCCCATCGTGTGTAATCTATTGTCGCAGATTATGTTGTTGGGGGTTTCGTAATTCCAAGCATCTAGTCTGGGAAAAACTGGCATTTTTAGCAAAATCCTCATTTATCACCTGCGGTGCTGACTTGCTTTCTATGACGTGCAAAGCGATGAACGGGATTTTTGGAAGTATGTGTACTCTTTGTTTATAGTGATAGTGATAAAGACCAGAGTCTTTTCGACCTTTGTCTTGGCTGAGCACTGGTTTGAGGTCTGTTGAGAGAATATGGACTTGGATATTACATGGACGTCTCCTGAGTGTACCTGTATCCCATAGCATCGTCGCTGTTTGGATTTGTTAAAAATTTGGATTTATTGAAATTCTGCTAATAACAATAAATAAATATTTGATTTACACATGATTTTATTTGTTGCAAATATAAAACTTGTAGTGTACTGCATGTTCTGGCTAGTTATACGGTACAAGGTCGACGTTCGAACACCTTCTATGGTGGCTCNGTTGTTTAGATGGTACATAAGCACAAACCGAGTAGGTAATGACCCGGATAAGTGTTAATTAGGATAGAGTAATAAAAGTAGGTACCTGGGGACAAGGATAAAAACCGAAAACATTTCAAAGCACGAACCAGAAGTCTTGAAGTCTAGTTCCTGCTCGGTTGTGTCTCGTGTTACCAGCGAAATTAGTAGAATAAAGTTGTCCATGCTACTTAGAGTTTATCTCCTCACTTGAAGACCAAATCACTATAAATGAAATGTATTTTTTGGATTATTCCAAGGTTTTATAAATGATAATGAAAAGAATTTTTTTGCATATACGTTTACTGACTCATTCATTTTCTTCTAGAATACAGCCGTGTGCAATTAGTAAAAACAAGAGCTTGAAGCTTGTCTTTTATTTTTAATGAGTTTCCTTGTTATTGGTTGTTTTACAGAATATCTGTTTTACGGCTAATAAGGAAGACAAATATGCAACTGAAGGCTGCTTAACCGCTTTAGTTTTGACAATGTATTTGAAGACAAAATTATTTTCTGTAATATTGGCAGACCTTTTATCTTTATACTCCGCCATCTATCGGTGCATCAAAAGGGTGTCACAAAAGTAACGCAGGATTTCAAGTGAGCGCCATTTTCATTCCGAAGAGTTGGCAGCATTGTGTACGGTCACTTGATGTAGTAAACACGTTGCATGAGATTGTGAAATTTCATTATGTATGAAGAGTGTGTAGCCGAGACTGTGCACAAATTACGTGGAATTCTGTAGAAGGATAGCCCAGAATGTAAAGATTAGTTGCCAAATTTGAACAAACAGGTTCGGTTGCAACAATAAAAAAAATAGGCCTGCCTCGTACTGGTCCTTCAGCCGAAAATATTGCTGGGGTGAATGATAGTACGGCGAAAATTCCAGTTACGTCAGTCGGTCACTGCAATTAAACATTTGAAAAGGCACAGTGCAGCGGATTTTGACGAAAGATCTGCATCTGCTTCCATTCAAGATTCAGCTAACCCAGGAATTGAAACCAGATGACCATTTAATGTGCCGGACATTCGCTAATTAGATGTTGGTTAAAAAGCATGTAAAAGCTTTGCCAACTGTTTAATTTATAAAATCTTTTTCCTCATATGATCTCCTGCGTTTCTTTTTGGGACATCCTTTATATCATTTGAACCTCCTTGCTTAAAATGATTT
>NW_019423943.1:0-2422 GCF_000390285.2 Anoplophora glabripennis | reverse complement strand
CTTTTTGAAATATTCGACACTGTAGATTGACCCCTTCTAAGACGTCGTGCAATATCTTTTTGGTTATATTATCCTTCGTTATGTAGAGCTACAATTCCTTAATTTCACCATAAATCACTTATATCACTATATTTTTAATTAGATATTTAAGGATGTTTTGCCATGAACTACGAGAAATGATCTAATTGTCACTAAGATAAATTAAACGTCAAAGTATTTTTAAACAAATGATCATATCCCCCTACTAGATGAATAATTTTACTTTATATGCAAGTTTACTTAGATAATTTGAAAATATTTTCTAGTAATAGAGATATCAAAAAATATACGATAATTTTGTCCATGAGTGTATATTTTGCATACCACAGATTTAAGAGAATCATTAATCTCTCTTAGAAATAAGGCTAAATCAAGATTCAGAAAATCTAAATTGAATGCACATTGGAACTATTATAAACAACTAAGAAATTACACTGAGACTGCAATTAAAAATGAATAGTGAGCATATTTCAATTGAAAATTTAGAACAAAAATGATCCTAGGGATATTTGGAATATCTTAAAATCTTTAAACTTAAAACAACGAAAAGATAGTAATTTACCAATTCATCTGAGAGATCCTAATATAATAAATAATCATTTTATCAATAGTATTATACCAGTTTCAAATTATGATAATGGTCGTTTAATAAGTTATTATGAAAATAATACATATAAAAATATTCCTGCAAATTTTGAATTCTTATTAGTGGACGTAAATACCGTTTCTAAAATTTTATATTCTATTAAAACAAATGCCGTGTATCCAGATGATATAAACTTGACGATGTTGAAATAATGCTCTCCTTATATTGTTCCGTACATTACACATATAGTAAATGGTTGTCTGTTACACCATACTATACCTATCCAATGGAAACAAGCTCATTTCATACCTATGCAAAAAATTACTAATCCTTCAACACCATCTCACTTGCGTCCTATAAGCATTTTGCCTACTGCAAAAGCTTGAAATATTGTAGTCTGCACATGTATGTTGACGATTGCATTTATCTTTTGATAAAACTAACTGTGATGAGGCATTGAATAAAATTAATTCAGGTCTTAAAATTGTCTCTCAAAAATATCAGAACTTTTGAATCCATCCAGGTCAAAGTTAATTTTGTTTGGTAATAAATTAGCGATATCTGAAATCTTCGATAATTTTAGGGTTGTGATTAATGACACTTTTGTTTCTATAGTTCAGAGTGCTTTTAACTTAGCTCTGAGTTTTGACAATACATTTAGATTCTGTTCACAAGTTAGTAAGTATATATAAAGGTCATACATGGCTCTGAAACTGCTCTATCTACATAGAAAATTATTTATTTGTAAGAATAAAAACGCTACTTTGCGAAAACCCTTATCTTGTCAAATCTTTTATACTGTACCCCTGTTTATTATTCATGTATTGATGTCTTAACCAAAAACAGAATATGTATTCTGTCTGTGTCAGAATTCATGTTTACAGTACATATTTGGCATTCGACGCAGAGATCACATTTCTCATAAATTATAGGATCTGAAATGGTTAAATATGAATACTCGTTTGAGATTACAAACTTTGAGCCTATATCATACAATAATTTGTACAAAAACTCCCTCGTATATACAATACATTATATAAACATTAGAAATAAGCATTTTATAACACCACCTTCACATAAAACTAGTTTCTACAAACGATCATTTACTTATAACTTTTCAAAACTTTACAACACACTGCCAGATGACTTTAAAACATTGCCTCCAAGGAATTTTAAAACCAAAGTTTCAGAATACTTATTTAGTAATCAGTGAGCAACTATATTTTTGCTAATTTTAGGTTATCTTATATTGCCAAATTGTTTTTCTTATTTGTTATTTTTTTCTGTTCTCTTGGCTACTACTGTTGTAATATTTTATGTTAGTTAATTACTTACCTTAGGCTATACTTTATTGTAAATATGTATCTGATATATTGATGAGGTAAGTGTATCATATCGAGATATGGAGCTTGCTCTATCTGCTAGGGCACAGCCTAGAGGTTTTCTTTCTCTTTCATTACCAGTAGAACTAATTATATAATTTTACTTTGTATCTTAAAGGGAAAATAAATGTATTATTGTTATTATTATTAATCTTGGTGATTTAGGGAATTTTAGTTGACGGTACCAGTCGTGAATGTTGGTTGCCTGCGCTCGGCGGTAACGGGACTTGTATAGAAAACATCAGTACTGAGTAACATATTCGTAATTTGAGCCAACTTGTAACTTTAATATTAGTACATTAATCTTTAATTTGTGCTAAATATCGACCTTCATCATATACCTACTTAAAAAGGTCCCAGATGAGCCTTTATGTTCAATGTTACCTTCATATAGCAGGTAGGTGATAAATATTCA
>NW_019423942.1:0-2465 GCF_000390285.2 Anoplophora glabripennis | reverse complement strand
GATTTGTTCAAGGCCCAAGCACCATTCTAAGACAAAAACAAGCTTCAAGTAAATTAGGACCTTAGAAAAATTCGAGGTCCAATTTCCAAAAAAAATGGAAAACGTACCATAAATACAGGGTGTATCCTAGACCAAACAGATTAAGTGATATTTAAATAAATGCGATTTTTTTTTAATTCAACACCCCGTATTCGATTTCAGGACATATATACAGAGTGACATGGAAAAAGTGCAATGCATAGCACCACATGATGGAGGACCTCAAAACATATAAAAAGTTCCTATAAACTTATGTCTAAATTACTTTTGTTTTCGAGATACAGGGTGTTAAAAAAATTTGGAAAATATTGACACTATATCTCGAAAACAAAAAAAAATTAAACATGAACTTATATGAACTTTTTATATGTTTTGAGGTCCTCTATCATGTGGTGATATGCATTGCTCTTTTTTCCATGTCACCTTGTGTATACAGGAACTTTTTTCTAACTAAAACTTTCTTCAAGGTGTTAACGTTTCGGTTCAGGAAGTAGAAAAAATTGCGTACAAAAAAAAAATTGCAAAATTTACCCCATGATCTCGCATTTTCGTAGGCCCCTGTAGCAAATTTTTATTTGTATATTATACCGATTATTAAGCATATAAATAGTAATACAACCCCAAAATTTCGGGGTTTAATATTAAACCGTTTTGAAGTTATGAAATAAAAACTGTTTCCTGAGTTACCCCCTCAAGGGTCTGTATCTCCCTTAGGGGCCGCCACTGACAAAAACTGACATACTCTCCAATTTTGAGTACTTATTTCGTTAACACCCTATTTAACATGTTTGTGAATTAGAAACGTATTTTTTTTAATTAATATCAAAGTGTTGCGTAGGTATCTTTCTTGAATTGAAATTATATTTCCAATTCTACCTCCTTGATTATCTCA
Organism: Anoplophora glabripennis; assembly: GCF_000390285.2. Taxonomy (NCBI): domain Eukaryota; kingdom Metazoa; phylum Arthropoda; class Insecta; order Coleoptera; family Cerambycidae; genus Anoplophora; species Anoplophora glabripennis. The sequence goes on along the minus strand of NW_019423942.1, from coordinate 1,534 downwards.
TATTTGTATTNAATACGTCGCTGCTATTTTTATGACAAAATCTAGTCATTTTTAATTCTGAATTAAATGATATTACTATTGTAATAATAATAATAAAAAGGTTTTTAGCTATCATTTATAATTTTTCCTGAACGCTTTCAAAATATCTATCGGAGGAAGTCATAACACTATAAAAGTCAATACAGCACAAAATATCCAACAATTTTTTTTAATCAATAATTTAAAAAACTAACCCGATGATGGTCCCTCGAAGACGAAACGTCGGATTGCAAAAATGTTGACGTCATTTTGTAGAGCGAAAAAAGCGGCATTGTAAATATGCAATTTATTTCAAAATTCGTTTTCAAATAAAGCCAGAAAAAAATTAAACAAATTTGCAAAATTTCGGTTTTTTTCTAGATATCTCCGGAACTACCCGGAATTTTAAAACTTTCTAAACGGCATATTGTTAGGTATAAAAAAACAACTTGTTTCTAATCTGAGCCACGCCGTATCCCTTACCGTTTCCTAATCCTAATGCTATCCCGTCCTTATCTTAGACACACAGTATATTCATGAATTCATCAAAATTAAAAAAAAATAGGTACACTAATCGATTCTACGGAAAAAAAATTATTATCTATTTTATTTATTCACTATTCGACTTATGTTTATAGCAATACTGTACAAAAATAAAGTTTTGGGTCAAACAATGAGACAGTTCTTTTTGTATTTTTTCCGTACAATTGAATGGTGTAATCAGTTTTTGATTTTTTTTTAAATTTAAACAAATTATCAACAGTTACTGAACAATTCATTGTTGCAAGTCATTTTTCATTTTTTTATGCATATTTGAGCATGTTTCACCAAAAAATATATGTCAAAACGAAAAAAATTATTACCGGTAGAACTCTGTACGATGATTTTTCTAAGTAGAATTTTTTTTGAAGAAAAAGTGTTTCCGACCGGAAAAAATTAATATCTCGGAAACTTCTTGATTTTTTTTAAAAAAAAAATGTGTGGTTATTTAAGACACAGCAAAGTATACTTTCACCAAGTTTCGTCAAAATTAAATTATTTTTGCGGAAATGAGAAATAAAAAACGAAAAATAAGAAAAAAAACCTGTTTTTCGCATTTTTCCCGGAAATTTTGAGGTTATCTTAAAAAGTGACCTCTACAAAAGTTGTAGATTTTTGCATGATCTACCACTTTTGTATTGGATACTTTTTTTTTTGACGTCAACTTTCGCCAGAAGTCTCAATGATACAATTTTTCAGAACTTTTCGACCCCCCAAATCAAACCTCCGCCGCCCCTGCTCACGCATTTATTATTTTTTTTTTTTCGTTTGTTTGTTTCGTTGAGTTATTTCGATCGGTCTATATAGCACTTTATTTATTTATTTAATTGTGTACCTAATTTATCTACTTTTGTATTTACCTAATATTTCTTGTTTTCTGTATTTTTTATTTAGTCTTTAAACAACTGTTCATTGTTGTAAAATATGGCAGCAGAGTATTTTATAAAAGGTCTATTAGATAACCTTAACTCACACT
>NW_019423941.1:0-2491 GCF_000390285.2 Anoplophora glabripennis | reverse complement strand
TGTTTATTCTTTAAATCTAGGATAAATCTAGTAGTATTAAACTAGATAAACACTTTTACTAAGGAACTTTAATTGTTGACGATAATATATGTACAGTATATTATCATTAAATTACTTGAAAATTAATATTCTCAACGTAACATATGCAACATAACAAACAATTCGAAATTTACAAAACCATCAATTTGTAGTAAAACGGCAAATCTTATGTACATGAATTATTTTCATTCAAAATAATGTTTATATAAAAAGCGGTGCAATAACTTTATCTTTTTCTACAACTTTTTGAAAAATAATCAAAATCCTTCATAACTGCATCATTAATTAAATTAGTCATTTAACTTGTTCTATTTTGTCATTTTACTCATACGACATAGATGTAGATCTGAAGTTGAAATAAAAACTAAATATCTGGAATTATTATTATTTTTGCTCCAATTTTAGTCTAAAGCATAGAGATCTTAAGGTTTTACTTATATCATGTTTAAGAGAAAAAATCAGTAATGAAAAAATATTCTACATCTCACCCTTTACCTAACAATTTATGCAACAAATATAATAGCCACTTTTTATATTATAACTGATATTCCATCCAACGGCATTTCTTCTCCATATTTATAGTGTATTTTTATACAAAAAATTATATGTAATGGTATTTACTCCNCGTCATCCAGGTCTAACCTCAATTCTAAAAGGATACGTGTCATTCAATAGATGTGGTACTCAATATCTACAAAATGGTGGATGGTTTCTAAATAACAATGAACGGTCACCTATAGTTGACGATAAAGGAAATTTTAATGTTATAATTGATTTATCTACAATTTTCGGATTCTGCGAAGACTTTAAGAAAATTATTTTAAATCTGCGACAGGAGTTGGTGTTAATTCGTTCAAATTCGGATATCAACGCTATAATAAATTCTAACGAAAACGAGCCAGTTAAAGTTGTATTAAATAAAGTATTGTGGAAAATGCCTCATATATCAGTGTCAGATGTGGAAAGGTTGAAATTGGTTGACTATGTAGCTAGGAACAAGGAATTAGAAGTTCCATTTAGGGGTTGGGAACTACATGAGTATCCTCTTCTACAAGAAACTCAGCGTCACACTTGGAATATCAAGACTGCAACACAACTTGAGAAACCTAGATTTGTAATTGTAGGATTCCATAGTAATCGTAAAAATAAATTGAATAGAAATTTTAGTCAGTTTGATCATTGCAATTTAATCAATATGAAACTGTATCTTAATTCTGAGATGTTTCCTTATGATAATTTGAATATAAATTTTGAGAACAATCAAATAGCAACCTTGTATGACATGTATGCAAAGTTTCAACGATCGTATTATGAAAAGGAAAACGAACCCATTTATACACCTGAAGAATTCAAGAAATTTGCACCTTTAGTTGTTATTGATTGTTCTCATCAGAATGAAAGTCTTAAATCTGGTTCAGTTGATATTCGACTAGAATTCGAAACTAATAAAGATATTTCTCCAAATACAAGTTGTTACGCTCTGGTACTTCATGATCGATTAGTTAAATATAGTCCTCTAACTAGTGCTGTAAGAATTGTATAAAACATATAACTAATAACACAGGTCAACATTTGATCTAAGCGGGAACACCGTAATCGGTATAGGCTACTGGGGTTTTTGGGGTCGCTGATTACGATGAGAGGGTCAGTTAACCTCCATCACGTCAGGTTCAAGGTCAATTGAAGGTCAAATGCAGAAAAAGCCATGAAAAAATCTGAAAAAAATCATGGATGTTTTTGAGGTCGGACAATCCGAATCTGAGGTCAGCTAAGCTCGTCAAGGTCAAGGTCATTTGAAGGTCAAATGCAGAAAAAGCCATGAAAAAATCTGAAAAAAATCATCGATATGTTTTTGAGGTCGGACAATCCGAATCTGAGGTCAGCTAAGCTCCACAAGGTCAAGGTCAAGGTCATTTGAAGGTCAAATGCAGAAAAAGCCATGGAAAAGTCTGAAGTCAAGCATTACTTTTCGAAGTGAAGATAGGATAAATGCCTATTCTACACGTTCGCTCTTCTGCGTTCTTCTACTCTCAGTTTCTTTATTGCAGTTGCTGCGAAACTTGCTTAGCTGACTAATTTGTTGGCGAAGACAACATCACTTCAATCATATTCTTTGGATCCTCTATTCTTCCAACTGTGTTCAGAAGAAATCAACTTCGCCATGTGCTCTTCTACACTAGCTACCGATAACTTTAATCAATCGGTGCACCCCTCTTCCATTAGGTGATTCCTTTCATCCTATTTGCCATAGATTCATGGTCTGGGTCTTTTCTTCTTTTCCTAGGATATCTCCATTTTGATAAATTGGCTGCTTTCAACGGAAATTGTTTGTTATTTCTTTTATTAGTAGCTATATAGATGCCTCTTCTGCTAGTAAGCATGTAACCTCATACGAGATAGAACGGTAGCCACATATAACCCGCAGAAAATGTTCTTCGATATACTGATTTTA
>NW_019423940.1:0-2423 GCF_000390285.2 Anoplophora glabripennis | reverse complement strand
ACACAGCTTTGAATGGACATTGTTTTTATACAGATCTTTTATCTTTAGAGACACGTATAAGTTTGTTTTCTCAAAATCCGTGGTGAAAACTATATAATTTCAACCTTTCTTTTTAGTAATTTTTTTTAGTTGGATAAAGTAGTGTGACCTCGAACAACGGAGCGAATTAGTCGCAGCGCATGCGCACTTAAGAACTGTGTATGCATTGTTGTCAAATCTCATAATCTCATAATTTAAAGGAAAGGTTGTTATTAAAAAACAAAGTGGACACCATTTATGCAGATTTTGCAAAGGCATTTGACAGACTTGATCACCAAATCCTTTTAAAGAAACTTGTCGAATTTGGCTTCAATAGCAACACGTTATCACTATTTAAATCATACTTAAATAATAGAGTCCAATTTGTTTCATATAATGGGTTTGTATCACGGAATTACTTTGCAACTTCAGGAGTCCCTCAGGGCTCAAACCTAGGAACTTTATTATTTCTAATTTTTATTAATGATATTTGTCAAGTAGTTGACTGCAATAAGCTATTATTTGCTGATGATATGAAAATCTTTATATCGATTTATTCCATAGGTGATTGCTTAAAATTACAGAAGTCTTTAACCAATTTGCAAACTTGGTGTTCAAATAATAAATTGCATCTTAATTTACCCAAATGTAAAATTGTTTCTTATACCAAGAAAAGACTACCTATTATTTTTGATTATGTTATTACTGACATTGCACTTTCTCAACACATATTCACTAAAATAAATGAGGCAGCAAAATCGTATGGCTTCATATTAAGAAACTGTAGAAACTTTAGCAACATTAAAACTTTAAAAACATTATATTATTCGTTTGTCAGGTCTAAATTAGAATATGGTTGCATCATTTGGAATCCATATTATCAGTGTTATAAAATCAGTATTGAAAGAATTCAGAGAAAGTTTTTAAAATTTTTGTATTTTAAAGACGTTGGAAATTATCCAGAATTTGGTACTCAATACAATACGTTGCTGACAAGGTTTGATATTACCAGTTTAGATGTAAGAAGAAAATGTTCTTCACTGTCTTTTTTATACAAAATATTACATAATAATATTGATTGCTCTGTTTTTCTGTCTCAAATTCAATTTAATATACCCAGAGAACACTCAAGACATACGAAAACCTTTTTTCTTAACATTCCTAGAACGAATCTTACTTTAAAATCACCTTTATATGTAATGTGTTGTAACTTTAATAAATTATGCCACTTGTGTGACATTCATTTTGATAATTTTGAGCGTATTTAAATGTATATTAATTCGAGTAATTTGAATGGTGCCGTAAAGATGGCACCACTTACATATTGCTTCTGTAATCCCGACCACAGTTGATGGGGGCCCGTTAGATGCTTCAGGAAAGCGTGATTGCCAAGAGAACAGGCCTTAGCAGGTGGCTATATATCATAATTAATCATTTATGAGTGATTTATTTTTGCAACCAATATTTAGATAATTAAAAACCAAGTCTGAGTAAAAAATGACTCAATAATAGTTAAGTTTAAGAAAAAGTCAACTCTAAATTGGTTTTATATACTTATAATAGAGTCAAAAGTCGCTCAATTGATAGTTAGCAGTAACTCGGATGTGAGTAAAACTCACTCATGTCTGATACAACAGTTTCACTCAGTTGTACTCATACTAATAGAGTGAAAATTTCACTCAATCGGGTGTGGACAAAAATTGATAAATTACTGAATAAAATTGAGTGAAATTTTAATGAAATTTGTTTACAGTCTAAGCTGCTACAGTGGTTTCTACACAGATCTGTTTTAGAGACAATATTTTAGGTCTCGATTAAAATAATTGGTTAACTGATCGGGCGAATAGATTGCCATAACCTATACTGTACGTTACAGATACGTAGGTAAGTATAGGTAACAATCTAACTATCCGTTTATTTAACCAAATATTAATCGAGACTCAATATATTATTGTTTTTAATTATTGTAATCATGTCACATTTAAATATGTCACCAAAATAACAGGATAGACGGATTCTTATCCAGCACTACACGCCATACACTACGCCACGAGATGACCTAATGGGGACGATGGGAATAGACAAAGACAATTCATGACAACCATAGAATGGGGTGGGGTCACTCAATAATGAGAACATTTACTCCGATTTAGGTACAAGTGTACCAAATACGAGTTTATCTGGAGTGAAAATACTCAGTTTTAGTTCAAATATTGTCACAAATGAGTAAAATTATCAAAATTCTCAATTTTGAGTGACAATGTACTTAATTTCACTCAATGGATTAATTCCGTACCTCTATTATTATCACTCACACCGACTTTTTTACGGTGTAGGTACATGTCGGAAAACCGAAAATTTAAAAATATATAAAGATTAATTTTCTGACTATAAAATATTCTATT
>NW_019423939.1:0-2428 GCF_000390285.2 Anoplophora glabripennis | reverse complement strand
CACTAAAAATAAATTAACATTCAAATAAGATTTATTACAAAACTATGAACTTATTATTAGTTACTTTTCACAATATATATGCTAGGCAATATCCAAAACTAGGATTAGTTCATGGCAAACGATATTTATTTAGTCCAAATAAATCCTTTTTTCAGTGTAAGATTTCGAAATTACCTTTCCATTTAAACATGTTATTGCATAGTATTCTTTTATATTATCTAAAATCGGTGTAAATATTGAAGTTAGTCCGATTCTGGAAGACAAAATGAATCCTAGGACGACGACTGTGGCTACCGTAATTTTTGCGACACTATCCAAACTATAATAATGTTGATATTAACGTATAACGTATTCCTTATGTAAATTTCTCGCATTAATAGATCACGGAGAAAATGTAAACATCAGAAAATGTACGTTTTCTGTGTTGTCCAGAAAATTTGCAATAATACTCAATAACTGTGATTAATGTAGTGTTAATAGTTTCATAAAAGCATCTTGCGGGGTGTGATTACGTTAATAGAACCGTACGTGATTTGTATAACTAGTACAGTGAAATTATATTATTTCTATTATAGTGCTGAACAAAAAACCGTTATAAATTCATTGAAAATTGCACATAAAAACACCTCCTTAAGGATTTGCCTTCAATAATTAATAAATGCACTGTTAAAATAAATAATTACTACACAGGCAAAAATCATTTTTAACACTTTACAATTCGGAAAATAGGCCACTTACGACATATGTTCAAAAAGACTTTTTTTAGAATTAACTGAGGAATCAATATTTTGTTATCGAAACGTAGGTACTTCAGGACCACCCTGTATGAACTATATAGCGTATACCTAGCAGATAAAAAAAAATATGAAAGTAACAGATAAAGCCGGACTGGATCTTATTTTGAAAGGATCATAATCCGTTATTTTATTTATACTTTCTCTGCCGACATTATCCGGAGACAAACAAGACGGCATTGTCAGATGAAGGCAATAAAAAATGTGCGAATTTTTTAAGCTAACACGGGCGAGCGTGGGTAAACACTAAAAACGCAGTCCCGTTACCGCTAAATACGCAGTAACAGTTGCTCGATCTAGTCGCACAAATTTAATTTCATCTTCATCGACTGCTCTTTCAGGTTTTATTATCTTATTGCATATACCCGCCCGTGTCGAGTGATAAACAAGTAACTGTATCGTTCTTAAAACGAGTTTTAAGTAATTATTGTCACTGTCTGATAACGGTCAGCGTATACTAACGACCGTAATGGCCGCTCAAATGGGTAGCTGCCTTGAAAACGCCGGGTCCTATTCGAAAACGAACGTGATACTATTATAAATAGCGATAACCGATGTTTATTGCCTAGGTATATCTTAAAACCTTATCGCTAATTCACGATAATATTTTCCAAAACGTTAATTTAAATATGCATGTGTCAAGTGATACAACCTAGATTGAGGTTACTGTAGACTGTAGTCATAGTCGACTAAATTGCGTCACTTGAAATTGTGTCATTCTGAGATAAGTGTAATGTCCGAGAATTTTTACAAGAACTTTCTAATGATAGTGGTAATAAGTCATAACAGCAGAAGATAAAGAGAAAAATCATTCATTCTAGTAAAAAAATGCGATGACATCATGTGAAATAATGAATATGCAATATAAATGTGCGTCTACACGAAGTCTGTTCAGAAAATAACCCAACTTTATTATTTTTTAACTTTTATTATTAATTTTTATACATTATTGGTCCTTGTCTCCTAATTTTTAGCTTTTTTTGACAAAGCTGAGTGTGCGGGCGCATTGTCATGGTGCAATTACCATGAATCGTCTCGCCACAAGTCTGGCTTCTTTATGCGGCTTTTTTCAAGTAACCATTGTAAAATGCACTGATAGTACACACGGTTCACTGTTTCATCTTGAGGCAAGAATTCAAAATGCACAATAATTCCATTAAAGTAAAAAAAACAGTGACATTACTTTGACATCGAATCGAGACGGACGTGCTTTCTTGGAGCGTGGAGGTCCTTTGCCAATCCATTGCACCAGATTTTTGACTTCTGAAAGTAGAGTCATCAGTTGAAGTCGAAGGCCTTTCTGGTCGAGGATCATCTTCAATAGACTGGCGACAACTTTTAAATCGTGAATCATTCGTAACATTGTTTCAAAAGTTGAAAGTTGTAGGATAACAACCCCGGGTTCGATCGAAAAAAAAATAAGTAAACGTAGTTGTGGCCAAAAATATGTGATCGTCATAAGGAATACATACGTTGTACACATCTATTTTTAATTGACCGGAAGGCGCTGGCTACTAACTTTAAAGAGGGGAAATATGGTTTAATTTTATAAAACAAAAGCAGAGTAAATACACCTAACTTTATTATTTACGTACAACAGTCTTCAAATTAAACAAGACAAATAGAAAGAACAA
>NW_019423938.1:0-2429 GCF_000390285.2 Anoplophora glabripennis | reverse complement strand
CTTCTTGTTATTTCTCTTTATCATTATTATTATTATTATGATCTTTAAACGAACTTTTATTGGACTTGGACGTTAAATTTGGTGCTTTATTGATGCTAACATTAAAAATACAGGTTTCAAAATTTTCAATTTGACTTTGATTTGACTAATAACATAAGGGCAAATAAAAGGTCACCTATAAATTTGTCATTAAATGTACTGCTGATATTCCTTGCAACATTTTTCTCTACAGTTAAAATCTCGTCGAGTTATTAAGAAAAAACAAATTCGACCTTGATTCCATATTCGGACATAAAATTTTACTCTCTCTACTTTTACGATTTATAAAATAATAAAAATACTAAGGGGTTTCTATTTGATCACCGCTAGATTGGTGTTTTAAAATCCTACAACTTTTTTCTTTTTTTTTTTTCGTGGACGATGTTGTTGACTTTAATCGAACCGCCGAAGTGTTTACAGTATTGATAATATTAGCGTTTTGTTGATTTATCTTTAAATAGTTTTATAATGCTCTCTCCAAGTTAACAAATACAATGACATGCGAAGTATCCAAAATTTGTTATTAAAAACTGCTCTATGATTTGTTCTACACCATTATGCCTTGTTTATTGCGTCTTCTCCGGTCGAAAGACTAAAAGATAATCAATTTGAAAAACAATTACTATCGATCACTATACCGAGTATGCACTGCTCTTAAAAATACAAAGAAATAATTTAACATTTATTTGTTACGTTACATTCCACATCATCAGATTTGATTGAATTTACTCAATTTGTTTGAGCTAACAATGACAATAACGATCAAGTAGATATGGTGTATTGTACGAATAGTACTCAGTCATTAGTGTTTTAGTAGGTATAACTTACTCAATTTTTGGCGATAATATTTTTCGCAACGCAAATTGTTTGTTGTACAACATTGAGGTACATACTTATTTTTGTTTCATGTATTAATTATCTATATTTAACACTAAATTCCAATTCTAATTAATTTTTTTTATAGTTTTCCGAAGTCAATTGAAGAACCAATAATTTCAAGGTATGTACCAGGTTCGGTTGTTAAGCAGCAACTTCCCATATTTAATTAGCCATACCCATAAACAGGTCTGGTCGAACTAAACGTTGAGATGATAGAAATGTATACGCTCAGTTGCAGAATGCGAGCGCGGCCAAAGGAAAACGAGCACAGTTGTATTGGGCTTCTGGGCAATAAATCACAGCAGGTGACAAGTGGTTCATAAATTGCCCAGCAGTGCAGTGCAGCAGTGCGGAATTTGGTGTGAATCAGGTAATTTTAATTTATTATCGGCACCTTCCATCAATCATTCATATTACAATTGCGAAAGGGAGGAATAAGAGGGATATTTTGTTTACTAATATTATCACAACATGGCATTTTGGAGACCTTTTGAAACGGAACAAAACAAAATTTACCACAAATATAATAAAATTGTTTCAGGACATAAATAATTAAAATATGTTGTTGGCCAAATGAACTTATAATAGAAATTTTCTACACATTATATACAAATTATTATAATTTTTTACCTTTAGCACAAATTTTTTTTAGGGACGCCTATGAAACTCGTTAAATTTTATTACCAGACGTTTTTTGCATATTCAACTGACTTCGGAAGGATTATAATGCGCGTGATATTAATTATTACTTAAAATCGCTTTGATGGCCACCTAGGGGACATAATCATAATTTTCTGATAATAAGGTTCAAAATCATCCTTTATCCAGGGTGTTTCCTGAACTTATGTCAAAAATTTAAAGGGGTGAAAAAGGAGTAACAACTGAATTAACTGATGTCACAAACTTGTATCGGAAGCTTAAGGTCATAGAGAAAAACACAAATTAAAAATGTTTTTAAAACTGTTTTGGAAATGCTGAAATACATGTATTTTATTGCGGCGAATACTTACAAAAAATTATGTAACACTTTTTACGAGTTTGTAGGTTTCTTACGAAGCCGGACTGTATTCGAAAGTTAATTTGTAATGTTTTTTTGTCACATTGTCATAGTGATTGCTGTACTGTTTTTCGAGAGTACATTTAATAACCGTATTTCCAAGTTTTCTTTTAAAAATGGCGCATTTACTTAGCAATCGCGAATATTATGATATGCTCATAATTTATGGCGAAGAAAATGAAAGTGCCCACAGAGCTTGTCAAGTATACCGTGCAGGATATCCTGAATGCGTGCGTGCGAATTAGATACGTCGCGCTGAAGCTTGTGTGCAAGCAAATGGTGAATACATCGAACATCTTCTATGAAAATCAGCAGTTCTCAAAAGGTGACTCCTTGCAATGCTGAGGTAAGTCAGATTTTAAAATTACATTTTACTCGACATAAATCCGTGCATTTACCTCATTTTGATATAACGGACATGTGGCAAAAATATTTGACGTAAGTTCATTAACAC
>NW_019423937.1:0-2432 GCF_000390285.2 Anoplophora glabripennis | reverse complement strand
GAGCAGAAAATAAAGGTGTGACTAAGTAATTCTTCTTTTACTACGAACCCCAAAAATATAGACATTACAAGTGGCGACGAGGTTTTAAGAACATTAAAAACGTAGTGATTGGTGTTTTGATAAAACTTTGGACTAGATATTTTAAGTAAAAAGTACCGGTCGACTTGAACACGTGTGTAAAAATGTCGAACGTGGGTTGTTTAAGAGTTTTTAGTCCTAATGAATGTGACTGGACAATTTATAAAGAACAGTTAAACCAATATTTCGTGATTAATGCAGTAAAGGAAGAAACGATTACAAGGGGAATACTGTTAAACATGTGCAACGAAACGGCATATCAACTAATAAACAGTTTGTGCTTGCCAGATAAGCCTGAAACCCAAGAATATGATGCTTTGGTAAGCTTGTTTGACAAACATTTCACCCCACCAAAATTAACTTTTCCTGAAAGAGAAGCCTATTATGAAAGTAAGAAGAATAAGGACGAAACTGTACATGAATGGGCAGCTCGTATACGGCAGTTAGCAGGCAAATGTGAATTCAAAAAGGAGGAACTCGAGACCGTATTAAGGGACCGCTTCGTATGTGGATTTCCAAAAGGTTCTATAAAGGATAGGCTGTTTGAAGAAATTCCAGAAAAACTAACATTTGAGAAGGCCATTGAAATAGCTAGTAATAAGGAAGCTAGTTATCGACCCCAAGAAGTTAGTGTTAAAACGGAGCAAGAGACATATTATCTGCGACGAGAGAAAAACAAGTACCACGGGAGTGAGAGACCAAGAGCGAGTAGAGGAGGAGGAAATCAGCAGGATCAGCCGGCACGACACCGTGATCGAGGAGCGACCCAAGCGACCCACACAGGACATCGAGCCAGCCACCATCTTGTGACGCCCCCTTCTTCTTCCTCGACTTCTGGAGCAGAGCAGCGAGCAGCGCCGCCATGTGACGTATGTGGAAAGGAGCACCCCCCACCTTGTAGGTATCGAAACTGTAAATGTCATATTTGTGGACTGCGAGGACATCTCGCAGGTAAATGTAAACAACTGACAAGAAATAAAACAAATTGTAAACAAAGTAGAAATAACTTTTTAGAATCAGCTGATGAAGTTTATGAACTTTATAAATTAGGTAATGAACAAAATTATAATCCTATTTATGTAGATATTGTTATAAATGATAGAAATTTTGAATTTGAGTTAGATACCGGTGCCAGTGTTTCAGTTATTTCTAAAGAATTTCGACAAAAATATTTTTCAAATGAACCATTAGTTCAAACTGATAAAACACTTACAACTTATGATGGTAATATCATTTATCCATTTGGAAAAATTTTAGTTACAATTACATTTAAGAATCAGAGTCAAACTTTGTTTTTGTATGTTGTTGATAATGGTGGACCTCCATTGTTAGGGCGTGATTTTTTTAATCAGTTTAATATGAGTTTAAATACTTTAACTTCTGACAAAGATATTAGAAACTATTTATTTGAAAATTTTCCTCAAGTGTTTAGCGATAAATTGGACTATTTTAATAAAGGTTATATGCAATTGAAATTGAAAAAAAAAATACACAACCAAAGTTCTTTAAGGCTAGAATTGTTCCTTTTGTTTTAAAAGAAAAAGTTGAATTAGAAATTGATCGGTTAGTTAAATTGGGAATTTTATCACCTTTAGAATATAGTGATTATGGTACACCTGTAGTTCCAATTTTGAAACCTAATGGTACAATTAGATTGTGTGGAGATTATAAAATAACATTAAATCCAGATTTAGAAGTAGATAAGTTTCCACTTCCTAGAGTTGAAGAACTATTTTTTGAACTGCAAGGAGGGCAATATTTTACTAAACTAGATTTATCAAATGCATATCAACAAGTACAATAAGATCCAGAATCTAGGAAATTGACAACTATAACCACGTCAAAAGGTTTATTTTGTTATAACAGATTACCGTTTGGAATAAATTCAGGCTCCGCAAAATTCCAAAAAATAATGTCAAAACTATTAGACGGAATGGAAGGAGTAGCTTCATTTTTAGACGATGTGTTGATAACAGGTACCTAATAATCAACAAGAACATTTAGAACGAGTTAAAGCAGTGTTAAGCAAAATGGCTGATGTAGGATTTGTGTTAGAAAAACAAAAATGTGAATTTTTTAAAGAAAGTGTTACCTACTTAGGTTTTAGAATAGACAAAGAAGGTCTGCACACTTGCAAAGAAAAGGTCGAGGCAATAATAAATGCCCCTGTACCTGAAAATGTTACCCAGTTAAAGTCATTTTTAGGTATGGTCAACTATTACCACAAATTTATTCAAAATTGTTCTACCATTCTTAAACCTTTGTATAAATTGTTACAAAAAAATATTACATTTAATTTTGATGATAATTGTTTACAAATTTTTAAAAAAATTAAAGAAATATTAGGGTCTAGT
>NW_019423936.1:0-2443 GCF_000390285.2 Anoplophora glabripennis | reverse complement strand
CTAAAGGCTTACTACTTTAGTCACTAGCGAATTTACAGAAATTCTCGTTAGACTTTAGATGTACCTCCGTACCCGATAAACCTCCTTAAATCACAATGAGACAAAATATTCTTTTAAAATATTGTTATAATGGCTTTATTTACACTACATACTAACTAACAAACAATATATTATAAAAAAAATACAAATGATGAACTACATAAAAAAATGTACAATGGCAAATCTTATAAGGGGCAGAGACGAACCGTATTTTATCAAATATTGTTAAAAGATTCAGTCATATGAAGCTCATGTCATTTGTTTAAAATGTCTCGAAAAGAAGTAAATATTTATATTACAAAAATTACTTAAAATTTAACGATCTTTCAGATGGGCCGTATTTCCACGCTCCAGGAATCAAAAAAATTTTTAGTATTTTTTTTCATCTATACGGAAAGATTTGAACTAACAATTCTAACTTCGCTATTCGAAGGACCTAACAACCCCAGTTTCCGGATTTAAAATAAATTTCTTCATTTGGGAGATATTGTCAGAGGGAGTGTTAAACGGCACGCCCAGTATATGCAAAGACAAGAAAATGTTGTTATGCTTAACCTATAAGAAAATGGAATTTTCTAATTATAAGATGAAAATGTGTAATTAATATTAATGAAAATATAGAATTTGTGATTTTTTTTATTATAATACTAGTAGAATAACTAAATTTGTATAAAAATTGTTACCAGTTAATTTAGTTTCAATTAAAAAAAATTTTGTATATGTCAACAATTGGTTGGACTACAACAGTAATCAAATATAACTTTGTTAAAATTTGAAAATATGACATTTGCACAACAATATTGTTTCGAAATATGCAGGACTTACTTTTTGCTTATTATAGACTCTTCTTCAGAACCGAATTTTCCCATAGTCGAAAAACTATATGCCTTCATTGAATTCAATTCAACATNCTGTTAATATATTCAGTATCTTAACCAAAATAAAGTGACTACAACTTACGCTAACACGCCATTACATTCATACAAACAGCGAAACTATTTTCAGCGACGTTTTGAAACCACCCCTCGTCAATCGTTTTTTGAATGCATCCGTCGCTCGTCATCCCTGCAAGTTTGGAAGCCTGTTACTCGCACAAGCCCTACTGTCGCCGCCGTTCGTTCTTGTGCGAGCAATAAATCTTGGTCATTTTCATCACAGCTCATAAGATCTTGCGGAGAGTTTTTGCCTTGCAGCGGGACTGTGCAAAATCTACTATGATTACTATGAGTGGCTCTCTCTCCGTGTGTGCTTAGTGAAACCAACAGCTGGTTGGTGAAACTAAAGGCGGGAATTATATTTAGAAAAAGGGTATAAATTCTTAAATACTGATATATTGTGCTGATCAAAAACTAGTCGTCAGTAATCAATCAATATAATATATTCCAGTTTTATTTATGTATGTAAACCCTATGAGGACTTTTCAACAAAAGTCATAGAGTGATAAATCAGGTCTGTAAGGTGGATGTTCCAAAGTAGTCCCGTCCATTTTCACTAAATGTGTTAGTTCTCGTAAAAAATCGGAAATATTACTAATATGAGACAAGTTTTAAGTGTATTTTATCTTAATACAGAATGTTTTGATAATGTTACTATTATTTATATTACAATTGACATATTACATTCAAATGTAAACGACTAGGTATGCAAATACATAATTTAAAAAAAGTATTTTTATAAAACTACCATAAAAAATGACATTTTTAATCCATTGGTAAGTGAATTAAAAATTGACTTCTATAATGTTACAATACTATACAGAGTGTTTTTAAATAAAGTAGCACAAATGGTACCAGTGAATGTAGAGGCAAAGATAAGAGGATTGAAGTAAAAATACCTTGCAATTAATTAGCTCCCGAATCTGCTAACAAAGATACCGAAGATCTTCGGAAATAATGGCCAGTAAATTGCTTCGGATCGCAATTTCAGAAATTAGGCAATATTAGTAGGAATCTTCCCAAAGTATTTATCCCAACAGGTTAAACAGTATATTTGTATTAACGTAATGTAAAAATCAACATATTTTTGGTAATAATTCATGTAGCTTCGAGCGATATAAAAACTACGAGGAATGTTGGTTTTGGTCTCCAAAATATGAATTAAGGAGTTTTCTGATTTTTCGATATCATCCAATGTTAATTCTTCACGACGGCATGCTCCAAATAAACCAAAAATTGATGCAACTTTTATCATTAGATATTTGGTGCCTGGAGCTTCATTCAAAAAGATATTAATTTGTTCGCTAGTAAATATTTTTGATTTTTTTGGCCGATTAGCTTGTAATACTCGCTTAATACGTTGTTCTTGATTTACAAACTAGCTTTTATCAGAAATTAGACCGTAGTGTCGACGCCTTCCATTTTATTTTGTTTGTGGGGTTGCTCCACTCGCTACGTTCGTTCCGCAC
>NW_019423935.1:0-2444 GCF_000390285.2 Anoplophora glabripennis | reverse complement strand
CGAGTAAATATCTACGTTTCGAGTAATCAATAGGTACCCAAAATGAATATCGAGGATTTATGAATACTCGGACTGTGTGTATATTATATCTGTAATAATCCGATTAAATCTTGTCATAACTAGGTAGGTACGTCAAAACGTGGGGAGAATTCATATTATAAGTACAGAATCTCAAGTTGAAGTCAGTCGTGTTTGTGAAGAAGAGAGTATAGATAATTACTTGAAGTCACATGGTTTTTCGGGTTGTTTTGACATGGCACAATACATTATCTTAGCCTTAGCTAGGAACCCTTGACCTGCCCAATTGGAGAATTAGATCTAAGATAAATATTCAACATTGTATTCGTATACTGTGATAACAAGAATACAAATATTCTGGTTTAAAGCATTCTTTGAATGTTCTAACAAGGTATTCAATATTCATGGATTCATATCCACCTCTGGTTGACGATGCATTTATCTCGTCACATGGATACTACCGATCGATCGAACAGCTTCATCATGGGGTTGCAAAAAAATAACGGCCCCATTTCATTCCTACATGCCCTTGTGAAGAGGAGATAGAACGTCATCATAACTCACAGCGTTTACAGAAAGGCAATCCATGCGGACAGGTGCCTGAATGCTGAGTCTCATGATCATCCGTCTCAGAAGCAATTGACAATACTCTTAGTGCAAATATTGAACAAGCTATTTAAAAGTTAAAACACTTGGACAGAGAACTAAATCACCTACGTTAGCAGTCGGATCTGTAAGATGGAAGAAAAGGATGAATATCTGTCTACAATTCATCTAGCTTATGTAGGGTATCCGGAATCGAATGATAATGGGGAATAATTCAATGATAGCTTCCTTTGATGAAGACAAATCGATTTAGATCAAGTTATCTTAGTATCTACAATTTCGCTATCTTAAAAAGTTACCGATCTTCAAATACAAAAATTATTTTTTACTCCTTTATGAAGATATTTGAATGAATTTTGTTTGATGTTTTCTGGGGTAATTAAATTTGGACATCAACTTAATTTTTACCTAAAATATCTATCTTAAGAACACCTTAAATAGTATATTGCTTTCTGCCATGTTTCTTTTGTTGGTAGAGATTTTGAGAAAAGGCAAATGTTTTTAAAACATCATTAAATATATACCCATTATTATGGGCAGCCAAGTATTTGAAGGTATTCTAATCCTTTTGGTAAATTAGTAACAACTAAATATTTCTTACGATTTAGACTAATCTCTATTAAAAATTGATGTCTATTATGTATTTTTGAATCTAGTACCTTAGAAATAAATTCAGAAGGCTATATGATAGTAGGTGTTTACTTCTGAATGGAGGGGAGTTAAGTGGGTCTAAATCATAAAAAATATTTAATTTAGTTGCAAATTTAGCAAAGAATGCTTCCAAATACTCGACTGTAGGTAATTGATNCTATTTAAAAGTTAAAACACTTGGACAGAGAACTAAATCACCTACGTTAGCAGTCGGATCTGTAAGATGGAAGAAAAGGATGAATATCTGTCTACAATTCATCTAGCTTATGTAGGGTATCCGGAATCGAATGATAATGGGGAATAATTCAATGATAGCTTCCTTTGATGAAGACAAATCGATTTAGATCAAGTTATCTTAGTATCTACAATTTCGCTATCTTAAAAAGTTACCGATCTTCAAATACAAAAATTATTTTTTACTCCTTTATGAAGATATTTGAATGAATTTTGTTTGATGTTTTCTGGGGTAATTAAATTTGGACATCAACTTAATTTTTACCTAAAATATCTGTCTCAAGAACACCTTAAATAGTATATTGCTTTCTGCCATGTTTCTTTCTTAAAACATCATTAAATACGCACCGTACCAATGAGAAATAGATTTCAACTATACCCATTATTATGGGCAGCCGAGTATTTGAAGGTATTCTAATCCTTTTGGTAAATTAGTAACAACTAAATATTTCTTACGATTTAGACTAATCTCTATTAAAAATTGATGTCTATTATGTATTTTTGAATCTAGTACCTTAGAAATAAATTCAGAAGGCTATATGATAGTAGGTATTTACTTCTGAATGGAGGGGAGTTAAGTGGGTCTAAATCATAAAAAATATTTAATTTAGTTGCAAATTTAGCAAAGAATGCTTCCAAATACTCGACTGTAGGTAATAATTGATGACTGAAGTAAAAAATTTTTTCTCTGGAACGATGCATTTTAGCGACATGCAACAAGTAGGTATGTATCCTTTTTCGTCGCGTTTTAAACATAAGATTTTTTTCGTCCTAATTTATAAAACTGTGAACAAACTCTTTAGTAAATATATTTAGTTCATCATGGTCCACAGGTCATTCATAAAAAGTGTGAAAAGCAATGGTCTAAGTACCGATCCCTGGGTAACTCCACTGTTAATATCATGTAGTTCAGAAATGTGCTTTTTAAATTTTAC
>NW_019423934.1:0-2439 GCF_000390285.2 Anoplophora glabripennis | reverse complement strand
GTCGAGTTTGTGTACGTACGTATGCAGGCACCATACAAAAGTGACACACAACAATACTAGGCCAAAATTTCATAGATTAGCGAAATCCAGAGATGGCACAAATTATTTTGGCATTAAATTATTTAATAAACTTCCATCTGAGATTCGATCACTACATTCAGATTGTTTTATCTATCAACTCCGAATTGCTATACGCGCAAACCATTTTTGACACTAACTACTAAAAAACTATTGTAAACACTATGGCAACGACGAATGTAAAAACGGATTTCTGTATTAGGAGTCGCTGAAAAAGTACTACAACTTCAATATTTTTTCTCGGAAACTATAAGGATTTTACAAAAATTTGTTTACGATATTGACTCCATTTCTCATGCCCCATCTATTCCCAATTTTTTTTGGATAAGTTGTGTATCACCCTATATAAAGAATGTTCGTAACATTTACCTTTTATGCTGTTTACGTTATATTTATCTGAATGTGTTTTTTAGCTTTAATGTACCTAGTATAGCTTACGTGTCGTATCTTTCGTGTTTCTCTTTCTTTGTCCTGTGTAAACATTTTAATGTGTCGATACCAATAAACGATTTGATTTAATGAATAAAATAGGTCACGCGGCACACAATAAATGGATGATGTACTGGGTGTTATCATTTGATTGCCATAAATTTATTAATAATAATAATGCCATTGCAGATTGTACTTAAATTATCTGTAACTGACATTTTTTTAAGGAATTATTATGTGACATAGCATCTCATTAATCAGTTTATTTTGATAGTTAAATAAATTCTCCAAGATTTTAATCGATTTAACATTAAAATTAAAATTATGGCTGTGTATAAAGTGAAGGGGTAGTATGCGTTAATATTTTGAATTCTAGACAAAAATGTATGACATTACACGTAAATTATAAGTACTAGTACTATGTTTTGTCAGTTTTCGACCATCTTCACCCACATTTTTCTGAATTTGTTGATCTTATTTTTGATGGAAATATTAATAGTTTCTAAAAGAATTTAGTAACTTTTTATTTTTGTTTCAGCCGAAGTTTCAACTTTAAACAGTAGACCAGGAAAGGAAACATTTTGAAATTTATTAATTACTGGGCTTGATTTTATTGTTGGAAAGTCTTGAGAATGATAATACAAAAGGCGTCTCATCAAATGGGTAATGAAAAAAGTATAGCGTCATTGTTTTTTATCAATAAATATGTCAAATATTCATCATTTTTTGTTCTACGCGTTTTTGTAAAAAAACTATTAATCTTGCAAAAAAGGTCGACAGACGATTTGATCTAGAGAAACTAATCTTTAAAATAAGACTTTATAAGTTAAAATTGCTTTATAAACAAAAAAGTTATTGCAAAATTAAACGGAAAAAGTGCTTTTTCTTTAATGGTTAATAACTTTTTAAATAATTAATAAAATCTTACCAAACTTTCCCAAAATGTGAGTTTTTATATCTTTAAGAGATGTGCTCGATCGGTCAAATAGTTTTTGCAAAATTCCATTTATTTATCCCATTTTTGCAAAAAGGCCCATTTTCAAATGACTATTCCGGGGGCAGGGTTATGACTATAACATTCTTTTTGGGCTCATTTTGTAGGTTTTTTACGAGCTTTCGAATGGTGTATATAACTTCTTAAAGATAAAAACCGCGGAGTTATTTTATTTGTTTATTAGGGAAAAAAAGTGCCTTCTATTTGGTAACAATTATATACAACTAAATTTGAAAAAAATTAAATTGTTTTTAACTAGAGGATACTAAGTGTCCCTTCGAAGAAAATGAGCTCAAAAAGAATGTTATAGTCATAACGCTGCCCCGGAATAGTCATTTGAAAATGGGGCCTTTTTCTGTAAAAATGGGATCAATAAATGGAATTTTGCAAAAACTATTTGACAGATCGAGCCCATCTTTTGCACATCTCTTAAGGATATAAAAACTCAAATTTTGGAAAAGTTTGGTAAGATTTTATTAATTATTTAAAAAGTTATTAACAATTAAAGAAAAAGCACTTTTTCCGTTTAATTTTGCAATAACTTTTTTGTTTATAAAGCAATTTTAACTTACAAAGTCTCATTTTAAAGATGAGTTTCTCTAGATCAAATCGTCTGTTGAACTTTTTTGCTAAGATTAATAGTTTTTTTTTACAATAATGCGTAGAACGATAAATAACGAATTTTTGACATATTTGTTGATTAAAAACATTGATGCTATACTTTTTTCATTACCCATTTGATGAGACGCCTTTTGTATCATCATTCCCAAGACTTTCCAACAATAAAATCACGCCCAGTAATTTTTACTTAGTTTAGTTCTCCATGATGTTTCACCTTTATTTCTTGGTCTACAGCGCGGTTGCAAAGACTCGCACTGATATAAAGGTGCATGCAACTGAAAAAAGAAGAATCGACCCATTCCCATGATTTATTTGAT
>NW_019423933.1:0-2446 GCF_000390285.2 Anoplophora glabripennis | reverse complement strand
TGAAATCATAGCTAAAAGAAGAACTTACAAATAAAATCTAGTTGCAAATTAAAAGCAATGTATAAAATTATTATTAGATTCCAGATATTAGTTATTATTACTGGTTTATAAATTTCAAAGTAGAGACCAGCATTCACAAAATCATCAAAATGTTCAAGTAATTTGTATAAACTACTTTTAGAAGTATGTTTTACAAACCAAAACCCGTATCATATGTAACAAATTGCCAATCTGGCAATAATGATTTCCTTCCATTTCCTTCATTTATCGAAGAGATCCTAGCGACCTCTAACGGAGGATGTAGAATAATCGGATAGAATGGGCTCATTCCGTAAATTTTCAAAAACATTCTTATTTTGTATACACAAAGTATTGCTAAATATTAGCCGATCCTGAAAATTTCAACTCGATCCGTTGAGCGGTTTTCAAACTGTATGATTTTTAAAATGCGAATATTTGTCTCAGCCGTGGCAACGCAATGACGTCACCGCATGGGAGATGAGTTTCATAAGGATTTTGCGTTTAATTGGATGAAACCATTTTTGTCACAGGTTTCAAAGATTTACCTAATCAAATAAAAAATTCATACTACTATCTTTATTCCCATGGAAACTACATAAAATCTACCTAATATCTTATAAATATATTAANATATGTAATGTATTGCATTACGTACTTAAATTGCAGTTTCTGAAAATATTTCTAAAACATTTACATCATTATTTTTTCTTTCATACATTTTCTCCGAACTAAAATACTGGAGCATTTTGGACATGAATGCTCCAACCAATCGCGTGCGTGCTAGAGTCAGACAGCATGTACTGAGATACGGTCTGTCTCTCTTGCACACTCAGCCACACTTTTCGCAATGGCATGCTATCTCCAATAGTATATGCTCGAAGATACTAAACTACTGTAGGCATATTGAAATACTTCTCGGTCATAATTATGAATTATGTGATATACTTACCAATACCAATATTACCCTACCATACTTACTCCAAAATATATCCAATTAAATAATTCATAACCAAAAATCCCTCCAAACAATGTTTACCCCCAAAAATACCCGCAAGTAAAGAAAAAAAAAACAAATTTGGGGGAAAACCCCCAATCTGGCAACACTGCCTTATGTACAGATCGACACCAAATAAGTTTGCGTTTCTGATTCAGGCAAAGCTGCGCGAGAGTGAGAGAGAACGCAATCGGCTAGAAGGAATAAGACGTAGGCGCGACGAATGGGGATAGCGTTTGCCTTGCCGTGTCCAGTGCGCTTTTGTGGGCGGAGCTATCTCAGATGCAAACTTCTTTGCGTCCGTCTGTAGTAAGTTTTAGGATCCTTTAGAATATTGCAGTGGCAAATAATCCCTTCAGTGTTGCCAAATTCATCCACTAAATTGACAAAATCAACAAGGCAATAGCTAAAATGTTTGAAACATGATTTCGAATCTCGATCAAATAATATTGTCTACTATACTTTCAAAACATCACCATGAAATCATAGCTAAAAGAAGAACTTACAAATAAAATCTAGTTGCAAATTAAAAGCAATGTATAAAATTATTATTAGATTCCAGATATTAGTTATTATTACTGGTTTATAAATTTCAAAGTAGAGACCAGCATTCACAAAATCATCAAAATGTTCAAGTAATTTGTATAAACTACTTTTAGAAGTATGTTTTACAAACCAAAACCCGTATCATATGTAACAAATTGCCAATCTGGCAATAATGATTTCCTTCCATTTCCTTCATTTATCGAAGAGATCCTAGCGACCTCTAACGGAGGATGTAGAATAATCGGATAGAATGGGCTCATTCCGTAAATTTTCAAAAACATTCTTATTTTGTATACACAAAGTATTGCTAAATATTAGCCGATCCTGAAAATTTCAACTCGATCCGTTGAGCGGTTTTCAAACTGTATGATTTTTAAAATGCGAATATTTGTCTCAGCCGTGGCAACGCAATGACGTCACCGCATGGGAGATGAGTTTCATAAGGATTTTGCGTTTAATTGGATGAAACCATTTTTGTCACAGGTTTCAAAGATTTACCTAATCAAATAAAAAATTCATACTACTATCTTTATTCCCATGGAAACTACATAAAATCTACCTAATATCTTATAAATATATTAATAATATAATATTTATTACGTATTTTTATATAAATACTTAGTACCTATAGGTATTTGTAATATTCACAAAAAAATCAACAATGGAAAACACAAGTGTATAGTATTTCTAGAGGATACAAACGTATTTATTACATACCTAAATTACGCAGGGTAGTTTTGTTGCTTTCAAAATAAGTCATTTTTCAAATAAGATACATATTAAAAAAAACAAATCGAAGTAGAGACTAAATAGACTATTGGTTTTAGATCCGCGCGACAGAACTACGGGGACATTATTATTTTCTTAGGCGTCTTCACACTAGTG
>NW_019423932.1:0-2449 GCF_000390285.2 Anoplophora glabripennis | reverse complement strand
CCAAAATCTTATATTTTCCAAATAATCGTGATAATAAGAGGATGAGGGACCGGCTCAAAGAAGCCTAAAAAGTAGATTAATATTTCGTTGTGAATATTTTTGAATTTCCAAACCATCAGAGAAAATTATACAAGAACAATTCTTACCCAACTAGGTGAGCTTCTCCTAGTGAAATAAAATCCAGCACAGCTGCTTACGGGATAAACCCTATATAAATATTATTAACGAAATCCAAATTCCACGTTGATTAACTTTTCAAAAGTTACACAATTGTTAATAACATCTTTCAACGAGCTAATGAGGCTAGGAAGTGATCCCTTCAACGGTTGATATTTAAAAGAAACAACTGACCTATGGAATATGGAATTTTAAGACAATGGTCACGTGACTTAGATTTATTCGTTGTGATAGAGTAAATTGAACCGTTTCACTATACCCTGGTCATCTATTTGAAACTGGTATATCATGTTATAACTTATAACAAAGTAATATAAAAAGTTATGAATATATACATTAATAATAGTAATTGATAATTAATTTTGAAATGAATTGAGTATATTGCAATTGATAAAATAATTAATAAGTAATTATAAAGACATAATTTAATTATTTGTAAATGTTTATATATTAATATTTTTGAAAACCGTAACAAGTTTATCATCCGTCTGCTAATATGGTTGAAAGAAAAAATCGTGATCTCAAATCTCGACTGATCATTATGGTAGGAGATGATCATACCTCTTGGATCGAAAGTTTTGCAATTAATTCAGTATATTGAGCAACCAACCACAGAAAGTACCGCTGCCTACTTAACCTTTGGTAGAGAACTTGGGACTCCAGATGATGTCCATAACGATATTCGAAAGAGTGAAAACCTTTTACCTTAAATTACTCCGTTCTTAGATAACATTGCAGTTACTTGGAAGGAGGCTAAGGAACTTCACGACCATGAACAAGATCGCCAAAAGCAATATTCAGACCAAAAACGGACCGAAGCTCCTTTGTNTTGGTTTCGCATACTCAGAATAGAGTCAAACGTCACTCATTTCATAGTTAGTTGAAACTCGGATTTGAGTAAAATTCACTCACTTCTGTTCCAATAGTTTCACTCATCAAATTTTAGTTGCACTCAAACTAATAGAGTAGAAATCTCACTCAATCGGGTGTGGACAGAAACCGATGCATTATTGAGTAAAATTGAGTGAATTTGAGTGAAATTTTTTTACAGTGTACAAAATTACTCAATAATAATTCAATTTAAATCATATTAGGGAAAAAGTCTACTCTAAATTGGTTTTATATACTCAAAATAGTCAATAGTCACTCAACTGATAGTTAGCAGTAATTTGGATTAGAGTAAAACTCCCTCATTTCTGATGCAATAGTTTCACTCAGTTGTACTCATACTCATACTAATAGAGTGAAAATTTCACTCAATCGGATGTGGATAGAAATTGATACATTATTGAGTAAAATCGAGTGAAATTTGAGTGAATTTTTTTACAGTACAAAATTACTCAATAATAGTTAAATTTAAATCATATTAGAGAAAAAGTCAACTCTAAATTGATTTATATACTCAGAATAGGGTCAAAAGTCACTCATTTCATAGTTAATTGAAACTCGGATTTGAGTAAAATTCACTCACTTCTGTTCCAATAGTTTCACTCATCAAATTTTAGTTGCACTCAAACTAATAGAGTAGAAATCTCACTCAATCGGGTGTGGACAGAAATCGATACATTATTGAGCAAAATTGAGTGAATTTGAGTGAAATTTTTTTAGTGTACAAAATTACTCAATAATAGTTCAATTTAAATCATATTAGAGAAAAAGTCTACTCTAAATTGGTTTTATATACTCAAAATAGTCAAAAGTCACTCAATTAATAGTTAGCAGTAATTTGGATTTGAGTAAAACTCCCTCATTTATGATGCAATAGTTTCACTGTTGTACTCATACTAATAGAGTGAAAATTTCACTCAATCGGATGTGGACAGAAATTGAGACATTATTGAGTAAATTGAGTGAAATTTGAGTGAATTTTTTTTATGGTGTACAAAATTACTCACTAATAAATTTAAATCATATTAGAGAAAAAATCAACTCTTAATTGGTTTTACATACTCAGACTAGAGTCAAATGTCACTCATTTGATAGTTAACAGAAACTCGGATTTGAGTGAAATTCACTCACTTCTGTTGCAATACTTTTACTCATAAAATTTTAGTTACACTCATACTAATAGAGTGAAAACTTCACTCAATCGGGTGTGGACAGAAATCGATACATTATTGAGTAAAACTGAGTGAATTTGAGTGATTTTTTTTACAATGTAAGAAGGCATTTTGGAACAAAGGGTTATTATTTGTTTTGTAGAGTTTCGGTAAAATTTCTGACACGAGTGATTTTTGAAGAAGCATTTTAATTTTTGCGAATTCAACCTACT
>NW_019423931.1:1512-3406 GCF_000390285.2 Anoplophora glabripennis | reverse complement strand
ATTTAAAATCGATAATTGTTAAATAAATTGTTTAAAATAGTCAGCCATATTGGATCAGCCATTTTGAATTTTCATTTTCCGACATTATATTCTCGTTCAGCGACATCGAAAATCCCTATATTGTCAATTTGAAAGAATTCGATTTAAAATTCATTTAATTATTTTAAATGTTCTTAAAAAAACTATTTATTATTGTTTAAACAATTAAAAAACAATTACAAAAATAAGTTTATAACTTTTTTCTAATACTTATCTCCAAGTAATTTCAAATATCTCCAAGTAATTTCAAAAGGTTTTAGGAAAATCCATGCTTCCCATTATTATTTCGAAATAATGCATAATTTTAAGCTATCTTGACTCCACTAAACTTCTTTCAGTAACATTTTAAAATTTCTCTCAAAAAACTAATACTTTTCTCTTGGCACAAATTCGCGTTTCTTTATTTGCTAATCACCCTGCATATTATTTTGAACGTCTGAGTATGGCTAATGACTTTCCACGATAAGCAAAACTTTATATGAAGAATTACTTTTTCCCTTAAAATGCGAAATGAGGAAAATTATAAGTATAGTTAGGTTCATTCGGGGACGCACTGTATTTGGATAAAATTACAAAAAAAAACAGTTTTAACCCATATTGGGGCAATTTCTCTTTTCTCAAAAATTCATTGGTAAATCATGAATTTTGACTACAGGATTGTGTTCCGCGTCGATATCCTTCGGAAATGATATGTAGGTCTCTTTATCCTTCAATTTTAGCGACTAGGGCGTTTCTGGAGAAAATTATATTTGTTAAATCATATTTAAAAGCGTCATTTGTTTACTGCAAGTGAAATCTATTGACAAAGAAACTGTTCTCTCGGTGTAACAGTCAAAAAGTTAAGAGTAGACCGTACACTTGTGTGACGTTCCAGTAAAGGGGAAACCAATCAGACCTGTGTGACATTTCCACGGCCTCCTAACATATGAGCAGATCCCCCGCCCGAGAGGACCGAAACACCGACTACGCAGACCATGTGGTTAGCGACGTCTTTTCAGCCCCAGTGAAGAGGGTTGACTAATGCGGGGCCCGCCAGGATACGTTACCTCGTTTTGAGGTTGCTTCGGAAGGGTTTTTATTTTCATTTGCAGTATGTTGCGGTTGCACTAGGTATTTTCCATCTTGCTGTCCGAACGGCGGCCCCTTTTCTAATCTACTTACTGCGAGGCCATATTTTATGGCGTGGTACGCTCGCTGAGGCCGTCAGTTTTGGTCTGGCGGCGAGAGAGGGGGTATCGTCCGTAGAACGGTCGCTAAAAAGGATTTCTGCCAAGGTATAGCCCACCATAACTGGAATTTACTGAAATAATACGTTAAACAGAATTTTCCGTGCATTAATAATAAACCGCCCCTCTCCGTACAAGTTTTAAACTTAACACACAAGTAGATGATTTAATAACGAGCGTTCAAATAAAAACGTGGTCAAGTTGGTTCTGAAAATTTGGACTTAGGGCGCAGCGTATAGCAAATGAACTTAAACGTCATCTGTCAAAGCGCTATATCGCCGCTATCAATTTGAATATTTTCGTTTTAAAAAGCGTTTAAAATGGTGTTTTCTCAAGAACAAAAAGTGTTTATCATAGAGTCCTACTTTAGAAATGGACGCAAGATTGATGGAATATGGAAGTATTCTATTGAGGAATGTTTCATAGAATTTCAAAATCAATTTCCCGGCGTTGTTGAGTACAAAATTTTTCAAAGTGCAGTTCAGCGTTGTGTTAATGTTTTTCGTGAAACGGGCAGTGTAACAAGAAAAGAAGGAAGCGGCCGACCTAAAAAGCGGACTGAAGAATTAAAAGAAAATGTCCAACAAATAATGGAAAATGCGCCAAGAACTTCTGTACGTGTTTTATCA
>NW_019423931.1:0-760 GCF_000390285.2 Anoplophora glabripennis | reverse complement strand
TTGGAACAAGGAGGGGGACACTTTCAGCAGCTGCTTTAATTACACTATGTCCACATTTGTTAAAGGATACTGCAGGCTCCTTTAATTGTTTGTTATTGTTATCACGATTATTCTTTAAAATAAAGTTATATAGTCATTAACCTTTATTGAAACTGACAGCTGCTATACAGCTCGTTGAGAAATGAGGTTAAGTTGGTCGCTATAAGCTACTCCCTACGTCCAATGTGTCAGAGCCAACTTCGACCACGTTTTTATTTGAACGTTCGTTATTTAGTATATTAGGCTATTGACTATGTCAAAAAAAAAGAGGGTACAAAGGAATTACAACGTAACAGAAATTTTATTGTTTGATATGTTCAATTGGCCCTAAAAAATGATAAAACCGCGGAGTGCTACCTTTTAAAGGGGTGCGTTTTTGAGAACGAAGTAAAAAGGTGGTATTTTCAGTTTTTTGAGTTTTACTCGAAAACTATGAATTTTTTCTAAATAGTTGTCAACAGAAAAATTGTAGCAAATTGAATTTCCAATCTAAATGAGACCTTTTAAAGTCAAAAAAATTTATTTTTAGCAAAAATATGGCCAAAAAACGAGTAAAAAAAAACGAAAAAATGCGTTTTTTCTTTTTGGTTTTTGGCCCACAACTTTTTTCTGAGAGGAGTTAGATTTAGGCATTGCTTCACAGAAAAAAAGTTAATATTTTTTCCTTTAAAATAAGCCTTTATAGAAGTACCTACGACTAATAGAAACCGAGATACATTGG
>NW_019423930.1:0-2448 GCF_000390285.2 Anoplophora glabripennis | reverse complement strand
CTCATTACATTACATAATGACAGTGATTACGTAGCAGACTTAGGACATGGTCAAATTTAAATGGATAGGGCGAGGGAATGATGCACCCGTCAAATGGCCTGCGCGATCACCGGACCTCACACCCATGGACTATTTTTTATGGGGTCACCTAAGAAATACCGTTTATTCCAACTCTATTGATAGTGTGGAAATGTTTCGATAAAGAATTTTTGTAGCAGCTGAGGAAGTAAAGAACGACAGAAACATTTTTGCAAGGGTACCTACGTCATCATTTAAATCGTAGAAATAAGGCTTGCGCGCACTAGCCGGCAACAGCCGACAACGCAACGCATCACGGCGACCGGCAATTTTTTAGCGTAGCGCGCACTAGCCAGAAATTTTCCAGTCAGTCGCTCTGTTTATTTTGCTGAAGATGGATGCAAAGGCTATAATAGTAAGTTTATTATGTGAGGAAGAGGAACAACAAATTGCAAAGCTAAAAAGAAAGCGAAAATGGTTACATGAAATCTGTAAGAAGAGGAAAATTGAAAGTGAATTTGCCACTTTATTTCCTCAATTAATAGAACACCAAGACAAATTTTTTCAATACCGGAAGTATTGAATAGTAGCTGAAAAAAATGTTTCCAAGTCCGTGGATTCAGAAAAATAAAAATTTGCAAAATTTTTTTGTCGCGCTGTTTCTTGCAGAATTGCATAATAACCGTATCTCCTAAAAAATTTTGACCGAAAGATCTAAAAACTAGAATCTTAGAGCTTCAAAATGCTTTTTTTTTTTAAATTCCCGATACGACCATTTTCATATCAAAAATCACGGAAAAAATTCAGAAATTCTTTTGACCCTTTATTTGTATATGTATATGTATGTATGTAAGATATGTAATATTTATTTGCAATGCAATGTAAAAATACGATTTTCAACCATGAGACCAGTTCAATATTGATAATAAATTTGATTTTCTACGTGACTGCACCGACACTTTTATTTCTACAATGAGAAAATTGAATTCCTCATTTGGCTAACCTCTCGATATCTAATAATTTTGATACAGTAGTTGGAAAATACAATCCTACCCATATAAACTTCCCTGACTGATTTGTTGGATCATACAAATATATTTCCTTTACACATATTTTTCCAACATTCGAATGTAAATTCATACTTTTCGCATTCGCGTGCTTTACACACTAACAAGGCATTTGGCACAAACAAATTCATCGTATAATAGGTGGGTAGGTAGTTACTTCCTGCTGAAAAATACCAGCTAACATTTCCGTAGATACTAATATACCAAAAATGCGCGCTTCAGCCAATAACCTCTCTAAAAATAAATATTTTGGAATATTTGCACTACTCAGTTCATGATTTAGCAAATACATAATGCAAAAATAGCTCNAACCTTTATTTTTTCCTAGATATAATTCTTTTAAAAATATGATGGATGCAAATGAGTTCCGAAAGATTTTGACTGAATTTTCAGCAGATGGATACTTCGTTACATTAGCTAAGCGAAAATATCAGATATGTTGTCACTATTGTCACTAGATACATCTACATCTGTACCACTTTTTACGATTTACACTAATATTAAAAGATTTACTTATGATTTTTTCATTTAGATGTTTATAGTTATAAAGGTTTATTTAAAGGCGGCTTCACACGACTCGAGGTTCGGCGAGTGTATACATTCCATCACAATCAATTTGCCAAGCGGTATTTTTGTTCTATTTTGATACTGAGGAACGAAACCAACGTTAGACCAGATTCTAATGCAGATCAATTCACATGTGTTCCCAAGATTTTGATTCGTTGTAGCTCTCGATGTAGCTGTTCCCATTTCAATGATCCCAATACATTTGAAGATGATTTAAAGCAATAATGGGTTTTGTACAAATCAAAATTCTATACCATTGTGTTTAGTTTGTACTACGTTTTCGTCAAAGCGAGTGTTCTGACTTTGCACTGCCTTGCATCGGTATCCACCAGAAATTGTAATAACCTAACATTCGAAAACAATTGTTATCCTCATCTCATATACTTGCTTTTATTAACAAAAAAATAATATCTACTCGTTAATATTTAAAATGTAAAAAAATATCTCATTCATTCTGTGTCTAGGTAAAAAGATCTTGTTTACTCCTTGTAGTTTACTTATTAAAAACACATTAAAACTAGGTTAATGACCTAGTGTTACGGTAGGACAAGATTCACTCTTGATAAACCTTTGTGGGTCAGCGGTCAGCAGCAGTCCAAAGAGGGGTTTAATTTTTCGAATATTTTTTATAGCATATTCGTATTCTACTCATTTCTCCCTATGTTCCCTTAAAATCGGCGACAGTATGCATGAATCCACCGCTATAGCAGTTACAATCAATTAAACTCGATCTCATTTTGGATTGACTTTTATTTTTCAAATCTAATAACGTTAACATTTATAAGGCATTGTAGAA
>NW_019423929.1:0-2437 GCF_000390285.2 Anoplophora glabripennis | reverse complement strand
GGTGGAATGTTTCGGTTGGATGTGTTGTAGAAGTTACTGCGCCTACCTGAAATATAAGCTTATTTAGAAGGACGATCACACGTTCAAGCCTGCTGCGGAAAGGCATCATTTATTTGTATTAACCCTTTCGCTGCGCAATATGTCTGAACGTAACTACAGCGCCGTGCGCAAAAGTTTATCGCGTGCAAATATAATACATCTGGAGCAGTTAGACCACTTATAGTTTTATATTATGTTGTGTTAAATTATGATTTACGATAAATTTTACGATTTTGTTTTGAATAAAATACAGTATGTGTACTAAATAGAAACTGAAAGAAACATGAACAATCTTGGTATTATTACCAGTACCTCTTTCCATAAAAATATTTGTCACAATCAGTATAAGCTCGCCCGCAAAAATTCGCCTTACAAATTGCAATAACCGAGTCACTAATGCGCATGGTTGCGAATATATACGGTTTGAGCAGCCTGACCCAATTTAACTATTCGTGCGCATTAATCCGTCTGGAGCAGTTTGAGCCCTATAAATTTTTAGTGAATATATACATCTGGAGCAGTGAAAGGGAAGCATATATTTTTTGTTTTTTTATCAAATTTTGTGAAATTTCGAGTTTTAATTCGATGTCTTGGGTTTAAACTTGAAATTTTAAGTTTAAATCTCAAAGAGTTCAAATTCAAAATTTCGCTTTCAAAATTGAAATTCTGCATTTCAGACTCAATATTTCATGCTCAAATTGGAAATTTCAAGTGTAAACCAGAAATTTTGAACTCAAACTTGATATTTTATATTCAAACTCAAAATTTCTAGTTTTTGATATGGCTAATTTTCAACATTTCAATAGTTTTTCAGGTAACAGTAGAAATATTGAGTTTCAATATGAAATCTTTAGTTTGAACTTGATATTTCAAGATTAAAGCACAAAATTTCAAGTTTAAAGTTGATATTTACAAATATCCAAAATCTCATTCAAGTATGAACTAGAAATATTGAGTTTCAATTTGAAATCTTGGATATGAACTTGATATTTCAAGATAAAGCACAAAATTTTGAGTTTGAAGTTGATATTTACAAATATCCACAATCTCATTCAAGTATGAACTAGAAATTTTGAGTTTCAATTTGAAATTTTGAGTTTGAACTTGATATTTCAAGATTAAAGCACAAAATTTCGAGTTTGAAATGGAAATTTACAAATCCAAAATTTCACTCAAGTATGAACTAGAAATATTGAGTTTCAATTTGAAATCTTAAGTTTGAACTTGATATTTCAAGATTGAAGCACAAAATATCAAGTTTGAAATTGAAATTTATGAATTCAACTAGTAATTTTGAGCTTCAATTTGAAATCTTGATTTTGAACTTGAATGTTTTAAAATTAAAGTACAAAATTTCGAGTTTGAAATTGAAATTTACAAATTCAAAATCTCATTCAAGTATAAATTAGAAATTTTGAGTTTCACTTTAAAATCTTGAGTTTGAACTTGATATTTCAATATTAAAGCACAAAATTTCGAGTTTGAAATTGAAATCTACAAATTCAAAATCTCATTCAAGTATAAATTAGAAATTTTGAGTTTCACTTTAAAATCTTGAATTTGAACTTAATATTTCAAGATTAAAGCACAAAATTTCGAGTTTGAAATTGAAATTTACAAATTCAAAATCTCATTCTAGTATAAGCTAGAAATTTTGAGTTTCACTTTGAAATCTTGAGTTTAAACTTAATATATTAAGATTAAAGCACAAAATTTTGAGTTTGAAATTGAAATTTACAATTTCAAAATCTCATTCAAGTATAAACTAGAAATTTTGAGTTTAACTTTAAAATCTTGAGTTTGAACTCAATATTTTAGGATTAAAGCACAAAATTTCGAGTTTGAAATTGAAATTAAAAATTCAAAATTTCATTCAAGTATAAATTAGAAATTTTGAGTTTCACTTTATAATCTTGAGTTTGAACTTGATATTTCAAGATTAAAGCACAAAATTTCGAATTTGAATTGGAAATTTACAATTTCAAAATCTCATTCAAATATAAACTAGAAATTTTGAGTTTCACTTTAAAATTTTGAGTTTCACTTTAAAATTTTTAGTTTGAACTTGATATTTCAAAATTAAAGCACAAAATTTTGAGTTTGAAATTGAAATTTACAAATTCAAAATCTCATTCAAGTATAAAATAGAAATGTTGAGTTTCACTTTGAAACTAGATATTTCAAGGTTAAAACACAAAATTTCGAGTTTGAAATTGAACTTTACAAATTCAAAATCTCATTCACGTATGAACTAGAAATTTTGAGTTTCACTTTGAAACTTGATATTTCAAGCTTAAAACACAAAATTTCGAGTTTGAAATTGAAATTTTGAGTTTCACTGTGAAATCTTGGGTTTGAACTTAATATTTCAAGATTAAAACACAAAAATTGGAGTTTG
>NW_019423928.1:661-2492 GCF_000390285.2 Anoplophora glabripennis | reverse complement strand
TTACGTACTTAATAAAGCTGGCATAATCAAACTTGTTTTTTATACAGGGTGTCCCGCAATTCATGCAACAAAATTTGGTCACAGATTCTTAAGACAAATTTAGGGGACCCGTATTTTTTATTTTTGCCAAGTGGCCACCTCTTTCGGAGTTACAACCCCATGAAGTCCACCCCTAAGAATAATCTTTTTTTTATATCTCAGAACCCTGTTGTATGAGAACCACTTAATTTGGTACACAGGGGTTTTATGACATGTGGAATCTGATGGTGGTACAATTTTTGGCTGGGAGCCCCCTTAAGACAATTCTTCGTGGGCTCCCATGTCTTTGGAGCCAAAAAAATTTGGTCGCATATTTAAATTTCTTAAAAATTTTCAGTCCACTAGAAAGCCATTAAATTTAGAAACTTTTTGTCACTTTATATTTTTTTCGTAAAACGCAATGTTTTCGAGAAAAATGTCAAAATGTAATCGAATGCATATCGTGATTCCCCATTTTCCTCAAAAACATTGCGTTTTACGAAACAAATATCAAGAGATAAAAAAGTTTCTAAATTCAATGGCTTTCTAGCTAACTAATAATTAAAAAAAAAATCTAATTTGCGACCAAATTTTCCTGGTTCCAAAGACAAGGGGGCCTACGAAAAAGTGTCTTAAGGGAGTTTCTCGCCAAAAAGCGTAGCACTGTGAGATTCCACATGTCATAATAGCTCTGTGTTCCAAATTTAGTGATTCTCGTACAACATGGTTTTGAGATATAAAAAAGACTTCTTAGGGGCAGATTTCAGGAAGCTGTAACTCAGAAAGAGGGAGCCAGTTGGCAAAAAGAAAAAAATACGGGTCCCCTAAATTTGTCTTAAGAATCTATGACCAAATTTTGTTGCATGAATTTGTATAAACTAATCGGATTTGCTATTTTTGTTTACGCTGCGAAGTTTCAAAGTATGATTTTTATATAAATTATTCGCTTCAATTGCATTAATACTACATAGTTTGTAACGTATTGTATTTTCCATTCCCAATGGCAAATTATTTTCTTTTATTGTAGTTATGCGGTAAAAATAGAGGACATCCCTGAAAACGTGAAATGCTGAGCAGCAACAAAATGAATACGTAATTTAAATGGAAATTAGAGATAAAAAATGCAATTTTTAATAAAAGCAAATGAGCGCTGCATCAATATAAAAAAATATATAAAAATATAAACGTTTCATTTTCCAACCCAAATGAAATATTTCCAATTATCCTTTTTATCAGAAATGAGCAACGGACTGTAAATGTCCAATTAAAACTCGTTTCAGGCCACGCATGATGAACCGCGTTTTGTGTTGCCTGCTAACGAATTTCCAATAAAAATATTAATTCGCCAATAATACAAACAAATGAAAAATTGATTATGTTGGTGTAATGTTCATAAATGCAGACATCTGGGCAGCACAATGGTTTTGACATATGTATATTGTGAACCATACGGACATAAAATGCTTAGACTTTTTTCATTTATTATAACTTAATATAACAAATTTACGTATTACAGTTTCATTTTTTTCTATGGGCTATTCATATAACAGTCTATCACCCTTATTATTTTTACCTTTCTGAAGAAGATTATGTTGCGATTTCATATAAAATACATTCTGCAAAAAATTAAGGGAGCAAAAAAATTTTTCGAATTTTTAGTGATTTTTCAGAATGCTGTATCTCAGTTAAAAATGATCGTATCAAGGTTTTAAAAAAAGCATTTTAAAGCGCCGAATGTCTAGTTTCCAGATTTCTTAGCTCAAAATTTTTAGGAGCGACAGTCATCGCGAAATTCTAAGAAATAAGACTAAAA
>NW_019423928.1:0-554 GCF_000390285.2 Anoplophora glabripennis | reverse complement strand
AAAAAAAAATAATTTTTGAAAAAAAATCTTTTTTTTTAATTTTTGAAAATTTTTTGAAAATTTACTCTTTTTTATTTTTTAACAACTCAAGATAAAAATATTGAGTCATTTTTGAAGCGATGTACTCTTTCCGTACCGTAATTTCCTTTATTTTGAATTAACGAAATTGATTAAAAGTTGATACCCCCAAGATTGGTGTAGTCCTCGATCTGCGAAAAAATAGTGCGTATTATCATAAACTTTCTTACGAAGCTAACAAGTGTGAAAAAACAGGTTTTTTTTAAACTCTTTCTTTGATTCAAAGGAACCAACCAACAGTTTTTCTCAAAACTAACAATACTTTTTGCAATTCTAGTGAAAAGAATTAATCAAAAGTTTTTGTAGACTTCAATTTTTTTAATTTTTGTCATGCCTAGACGGCATTTATCCGCACCAGAAGTCGCTCAACTTCGTAAGAAAGTATTATCCTAAACTTTCTTACGAAGTTGAGCGCACTATTTTTTCGCAGATCGAGGACTACACCAATCTTGGGGGTATCAACTTTTAATCAATTT
>NW_019423927.1:0-2455 GCF_000390285.2 Anoplophora glabripennis | reverse complement strand
CTCGGCGATATCAAAAGCTAATTTCCTTATGTCTCTTGCTGTTAATCTAAACGTTAATTCCTCAAATATGGCTCTCCAACAGATTTTCAATATCCCCAGAAAAAGTCGTACTCCTACCAAATTTCTTCACATGCTTGCTATTCTTATTTTTTCCATCTGCATATCGTTTAATGGTGGCTTTAGGTACGTTGTATATTCTTGCACATTCATTTAATCCATGGTTGACGTAAGCAGTTACGGCCAATTTTAACTCATCGACATTCCATTTCCTATATTTTCCAGTACAAATTTAAATTAATAGAAAATTAGGGAATTTTGTCTGGTCGAAATTAGGTAAAATTTGACAGTGAAAAAGATTCGAAGTAGGCCTTGTACATAGAAAACAAATTTTAATATTTTGCGCCAGAATAGAGTTTTTACTCTCGAAACTTGAATAGGTGTAGGTAGATTTTCTGTCGACGTAGAAGGCTCAAAATTTTTAAGTGAAATATGTTGAATGATCACTATCTTTTTCCTGATTCTTCCGTACCTATCGAGGTTGATGGTTGTACGTCATCAGCTACTGTTTCAGTTTCTAGCGTTTAAGAATTTTTGTATCTTATCAAGGCTTCTTGGTCGAAGTCAGCCTCTGGAAATTTTGTAGCATCCACTGGTAAAGAACCAGTTCCGAGAAACCCGGATACAATTATTTCAGGTGTCAAATATGTCTGCCATAACTCCTTAACTGAAATTGAAAATTGTTTTTAAGTCATTATATTTTTATTTGTCATTCCAAAAGTTTTCCNTTCAAAGATGTTTTTCTCCCAGTAATTCTATGACTAATAACACTTCTTGGAACACCGTACGAAGCTGCTGCTTCCCTATAAGAGCGACGATGGTTCTTTACATCATCAATAGCCACTTGCACATCAGCGATAGTATACGTCCTGCTCGGTCGTTTCTTTACGTATGTTCGAGGCATCTCTTAAATTGATGGCTTATATAAACATACCAAGATCTAGAACAATTAAACTTAATTTAACCTATCTGGATGTGTCCCCATTTACCCCTCGAATGTGTCCATATTTACCCCAAAGCATTTAATCTGTGGGGCAAATGTGGACACCTATTTTAAACAAAAAAATATTGTTTTTAACAAACAAACTTTAAACTCCAATAAAATATAACATATCTTTGGGTTTATGGCACACCCACTTGCTGTATTAAATAAACAGAGTTATGATACTTACCGTGTCCAACATTCAAATACGAACATAAAATAAAATTGGAGGTTATGTTCTACTAATCGTTATTTGCAGTATAGGTCTCTGTAAGCCATTGTTTACATCGGCATATAGATGGCGCTATAGTGTGCGATGGAAGATTGAGTTTAAACAAATAAGATAATGTTTGTAGCAAAATATATTTGAAGTGTCCCCAATAACCCCTGTCCCCAATTACCCTACATGACCTTATAAACATACCCCTGATATATTGAAATTGTTAAATAATGTGATCTTTCAAATTCTTGCTGTTCTATTATTATCCTTGACAAACATTAATCTAACAAACAGCTACTACAAAAAGAGTTATTTGTTTACACATTTTGGGATTGTTTCATCAGATAGTATTTTTTTCGAATGGAATTAATAACCCGGGAGACCGGGTACCTCTTGTAAAAAAAAAAAACACATTTTTGTTAAAAATGATCGGGTTTGGTATAAGAAAAAACGACACATTCCAATATTTATTCAAGACAAATATCATTTATTTAATTTACAAAATCACTGAGAAATAAAATCAACTTTTTGCACCTTATCCTTATAAACTAACAGACATTTTAACTAAAAAATAGAATAACCTGAATTTTAATAATAATAAAGTTTGGCATTTGATTGAACTACAGTTAATTTAAAATTGAAGGAGTCCTGAAAACAATTATCTTCAGGAGTTTGACATGTGCTTAGAGAATTTGAAACAATAAAATCTTGTTTTTCTATTTTTTTTCCAGTCACAGTACGTACATCGGCCTGGAGTAACATTTTCTTCATTTTATAGTCTGACTTTTAGAGCTCGTGGAAAGTTTGTCATAATTCTCGAACTTGCAAATGTGGAACAATTAGACCTTTTAAAATTTCTCTCAAACAATTTCTTAGCAATTTTGTGTTTGGATTATTCGCATTAAATATTATTTGCGAATCCCAGCCACGTTGAGCATGGTAAAAAATAATATCATCGGTCACCTCATAGTGTTTCTTCTGCAGTCATAACTGGCACAAAGTTTATCGACGACATCGACGCCACCTTTTGTTTCATTATCTTTGGTGATGATTATTAGGTTTACATAAGTCAACTGTTGCAAGATTGATATCATCCTGATGATGAAAGCTTGGCATAAGCAAGACGTTTTTTTGAGGAATATATGAGACAATAGTATCATCCTTTGTGAAGCCGAACATACTGGAGTACGGTGGTC
>NW_019423926.1:0-2466 GCF_000390285.2 Anoplophora glabripennis | reverse complement strand
GTTAATTGTCCGTCAGTATTTGGACCAACGTTTTCTACGGAATTGGATTAGGAGAAGATGCAGCATTGAGTGGCGGATTTATCGCCCCCTGATTTTTTTTTTGTGAGGGGATACCTAAAAAGTAAAATCTATAAAACACAACCAGCGTCGCTGGAAGATTTGCGTCAAAGAATCGTCGACGAATGCCGTCGAATCACTCCGGATATGCTTCGAAATGCGTGTGAACGATCCGAACAAAATCTTTATTCTTGTCTGGAAGCGGGAGGTCATCAGTTTGAACATTTAATCAACTAATTAGTAAGCAACTAAACAGAATTTAAATTTTAAAATGTAAATTTTTTTCAAAGTATTGGGCGGAATTATAAAATTTAAAGTCTGTTGTAAATAGAATTGTAAACGCTTTCAAAAGAAATATTACTCAACCCCCAATGCCATTTAAATATTTTGGGGTGATGCTTACCCTTGCTTAGGGATGAATGTGGCAGAGTCAAAAATACCAGCAAATAATGACCCCCTTTAATCTAAAATCGACGGGTCTGAGCGTTTTTCTACAATCTTGACGCAGTTCCTGAAAATGGCTCTGTTTCGTTTTCATTTGGCCACCCTGTATATTNCAAATTTTTATAAAAAGAGAATCTCTGTTTTTTACCATATTCACTTGCAAAATGCATTTGTTTCAAAATCCTGAGGTAGGAGCTCTTGTATTCTTTAAACGAAATAAACAACTGTTTTCTATGGACTCAATGCACATTAAAATAATCAGTTGCTCTTGATTTGATGGAAACTTACGTGGTCGTGAACACTGACCCACCTTCTGTTGCTTAAACTTTACTGTCTCTCTAAAGCATGGACTAAATAAAAAAGTTCTTTGTGAATATGTTTGTGCATAACGTTTAGCTATTAAGCTAGCATTCGAGAATTTTCCATAAATATAATAAATACTTATATAATACTAATAATATAATAATACTAATATAATATAACATAATAATATAATAATAATACTAATATAATATAATATTGAAATATTATAATTAGTGTTGAAACCAGTGATTGTTATTAACTTAATATTAACTTAAAATTAACGTTAAAAATTAATCATAATTAAATAGTAAATCTAATTCATATGAATGTATAAATAATAATATGGAGGTTAAGTTAGTCAACGACAGCAGTTTGAAGGAGAATTATTATAAATTATGTATCTTACATCCACCTAATCGATTTCTACGAGCTGTCATACAGTTCCTTAGATATCGGTTTCGTATTTATACAAGTTGCTGTGGAAACTGTTCGTCAATTGTTGCGCATTATAAGTGGAAAGATAAAAAAATCTGCATTCTCATAAGACTTCGTACTAAATCGTGAAAATTTATTTTATTAATATCTCGTCTCTTAGGTATCCGAGGTAGTCATAATTTTGTTTGAGGACTTTCTTCATATTAATAAGCTTACATTAATTTTTTTATGAATATTTGTCAATTCCAAATCAGATAAACCTCCCTGAATTTTGTGTTCAAAATTGCTCAAATTTATTCAAATCTCGTTTAAAAGTAACACAAGCAAACGAATATATGAATTACTTGCCAATAGACGATATGCTCTACAAACATTGTTCAAACTTTTTTCCATGTGCTAATAAACATGCTTCCAAACGGCGTCAAAATTAGTCAGCAAAAATATGCCGTTGAAGATATGCATCGACAATAGACTATCGGTTCACATTTTATTTCGTACATCCCCCAAACGAAAAAGTCAAGAGGATTCATATCCGAACTTCGTGCTGGCCAACGTACAGGACCATTTCGTCCTATCCACCTTTCCGGAAAGTTGATATGTAAAAATTCACAAATTGCATGAGAAACAAGGGGAAGGGCATCATCATGCATGAAAATTTGTAACGAGGAGTCTTCAACAAATCCGGTTAGGCGATTGTTAAAAATTTTAACTAAGCAGCACTATTTAAACGTGCAGGTACCACAATCGAACCGAGTAACCTGTCACCGAATACACTACACCACACATTCACTGAAAACACCATATCTGCTAGTTCTAGATCAGAAAATATTTTATACGCCGTCTAAGAAATACACAAATAAAGAACACACGACATACAGACCTACCATCAGATTTGCTTGATTGTGGAAGTCATGTGGAACTTCAACCAATTAGAGAAGCGCTTCATGCATATAGCGAGTCCGAAGCACTCTGGCTCTGCACGTGCACAAGATGCACAGGATCGGTTTACATTTATGGTTAATATTCTTAATTAATTTTCTCAAAAACAGAAACAATTACACCATCAGAGATATCATTGAATATAACACCCTTTGTCTCGAAGTTTAGATTAAAATTGACAAATAGAAAGTTCAATTATTTTCGCTCAAGTAATTTATAGTTAACGTCGTTACCTAATAGTTTGTGATATTGTATGTATAAATTCACTGTAAAATTATTCCTAATTTT
>NW_019423925.1:0-2446 GCF_000390285.2 Anoplophora glabripennis | reverse complement strand
TTTTTTCTTGCACACGAATATTTTTTAGAAAATTCGTGTGCTCGAAAAAATTTCCAGTAATAATTGAAGCTCTAGTGGTATTATAAGTGAAAATTGACCTTAAGATCAAGGTCGTTGTCAAATTTGAGTTTAATCTACCGTTCAATCTTCACAACTTTAAATCTCTCAAAAAATTAAATAAATAGATAGCAAGCAAATTTCCAACATTTGACGTTCTCAAGATCAGAACAACAGCAATAATTAAAATATCAATTCTGGCATTAAATTTTTCACTTTTTTTTAATCCGGTGTAAAAAACAAAGTTTTCTATTAAAAAAACACTCCGACATTCAAATGACCTTGAAAATGACGTCAAGGTCAACATTGTTAAGGTCATTGTCACATTTGAGTTCGATATTTCCTATAAAGGTCACAACCAGAAAACTCAAACAGCTACCAGGCATTTGACCTTGAATTGGCCTCCTCAATGTCACGAAAACAAACTTGAAAATATCATTTCGGGCATAAAATTTTCAGAGTAAAAAAGTTCGATAATTAATTTCTTATTTGGACCATTTAAACAATATTTTTTTAACTTTCAATGTTGAGATAACCACGCCCTAATCGAAACCTTTTTTTTTTCTTGCTCATTTTAGAGCCGTACGAAAAACTCAACATTAAGAAGTGCCCTAGTTAATAGCCATTTTTTTTTCTTGTGTTACCCAATTCAAAACGGTTCGTGATAGTTGATTAAAACAAATTTAAAATCTGGATCGGATTGGCAACATAATAATCGACAACGAAGAAAACAAAGTCGTTCGCGACATCCCGGAACTGAGCAATATCGCGCGTTTGTTCTCTCCTGATGGCCGATTAATTCGCGTGACGTTTGTCGCAGCGAACGTTTCGACCTAATCCCCCACGGAGGCAATTCACTGACGCACGTACGAGCTCTGCCCTCGTTCGGTTCGGCAGGATGCGTTGATGGGCTTACGCTAAATACGACGGAACGGTTTAATTGACATGAGAGATTCGTTTTTAAACCGTAATTAGTTACGGGGGGAACGGGATTTGGACCGGCATTAGGGATGTCGAACATCCTCCGCTTTATGTATCTCTTGACGGCGAGGTTACAGGGTGTGGTGTAGTTAGTTACGAAAATTTAATAATTCCAATTTGATTCAGGTCACACTCGGTCACAGTGACTAAATTTTTCAAAGTATCACAACGTTTTATATTGTACTAACAAAATTATAACCAAATTCTTGTTAACAAGGATTTATTGGCGATTCAACTTAAACTTTCGCGCGTGTAGACTGATTAGCTGATTCGTTGACGAGTTGAAATAGTTGTAAACCCTGACAGATATAGTACTTATTACAAAAAACTTTTTTCTAATAACTGTACCTATAAGCACCTACATAAAAAATGTAAAACCATTAAAATTTACTGCCTTGTACTTTGTACTGCAGTTGAATCGTCAATACTAAATTTTCACCACAAAATTCCTTGATATTTCCAGATTACCCAGGAATATTTAAACATGTTTCCAGTTTACGAACAGCATATACGCAATACAGGGTATTCTACAAATTCTATGACAAACTGGGTTAATTTCAAACATTTTTTCTTATATGAACATACGCCCGATTCGTTTTTGTTTAGAAGGTACAAGCGTTTTAAAAAATACAATTTCATATTCAGCCAGAGAATACCGACGAAGATACTCAAATAGACATCAACCTGCCCACACAGTCTTTAGAGCATCATTTCGTAGACTTCGAGAAGAAGGTAACACCGCTCTAAAAAGGTTATTCGTCCTATTGAAGTGAATGTACAAAATGAAGAAGATATAATAGATGATAGTTGTTCAATTAGTGTTCAGCATATAGCAAGTAATCATCATTTATCACCGGATTTTGTATGGCGTGTATTGAAAAAATGTTTGAAATTGACCCATCTACCATCTGTCAAAGTTT
The DNA here is from genome assembly GCF_000390285.2 of Anoplophora glabripennis. NCBI lineage: Eukaryota > Metazoa > Arthropoda > Insecta > Coleoptera > Cerambycidae > Anoplophora > Anoplophora glabripennis. Next base: position 488 of record NW_019423925.1, on the reverse strand, counting down.
GTCATAGCGCTTGTAGAACATCCGTATATCAATTTCCATTTTTCAGTAATAGCCATTTCTACAATACTTGTCAATTTCTCCAGTGTAAATATATAACAAATAATGATTAATTAAAAAAATATACAGAGCCGTCATAAAATTTGCAATAAATAGGAAACACGTTTATTGATGATTTTTGAAAATGTTTTTTTCTAGTAGTCTTTGGTTGTCTCATTACCAAATAAGAGAACTTTACATATACAGGGTGGTCATTTTTAAGAAGTACGCTATTAATATCCTGAATTTGAGATTTACAGGGTTGGTTAAATTACAAGAAAGATGAAGAAAAATTTTCATTCTATTTCGGATTATTAAAAGAAATTGGAGATAAGTTCCTGATCCGTTCCTGCAATAAGCTGAAAAAACTGAAAAGTTGTCTTTTCTTATTTCTTTCATATCTTTTTTATTACTGGAAGTAGGGCAATGAAAATCGATGTGTATACATAAGA
>NW_019423924.1:0-2455 GCF_000390285.2 Anoplophora glabripennis | reverse complement strand
CCTACAACTTTCGTATGAAACATAAAAAAACCCCAACAAGGTACCCCGCTGTCTCAAGATTCTTGTTTTTTTATGGCCATTTTATGGGTTAAATCAAAAAAATAATAACAGCATTTTTTTCTCGTTTTTCAATCAAAATCTGTGGTAAAAAATGGGTGTTTCCATTTAAAAAAATCAACAACCGGTGTAAAAATACCCCTTCCGGTCTAGACCGGAAGTAGAAATATGAACCTTTCAATGGCCCCCTCGGTACCCTACAATTTTTGTCTGAAACTTTTTTCGAAATAATCGAGTCCAACCGAGATATTATTTTGTCTCGAGATAAATGTCCCACCTGGTAAAGTAACAAAATTTAATACCATACCTGAACAAATTACGTGTATTAAGGAAAAAAGCGGCGAATAGCTAAATTATTTGGTTACGGTCGGACTAAACAGAGCCCAAAGTGCATAGTAAATATGTGCTACTCACACGCCGTTTTTCACTGCTGCGACGGTAACCATGACCACCGCTGTAAACACAGATGTAGCGGTGAGCTGGAAGGGGACCATGTCTTCAGAAATTTGCAAACGAATTTTGCAAGTTTAGTTAAATTGATTGCACAAACACATTATAATTTAATATTTCTTGTTTATTGTTTAATGTGATTCATAAAGCTAATCTATTTAATTATCCAGATAACATTGTAAACAAAATTTCAAATTAAATTTTTTTACTATGAAAACTTCCAGGGGGGCGGCGCCCCTGAGCCTCCCCGCACCAGCCGTCACTGAAGTTTTCCTACCTTTNACGTGGTATAAAATACCATTAGAAACTTTAGAGCAGAAAGAATCCCTGAAAATGTTTCCTTATTATGTAATGAAAAAGATTGCAGAATGATACACTACCCCTCTCTGCACAAGTCTACAGCTATATTTTTAGTCTAATCTTTTAGATAGGGGTCATAGTGATGTTGCAGCAATTTTTCTGATTCCTCTCATTCCAAGCAACAAAAAAAAAAAGAATGATTTTTTCTAAAAATGGTTCATAAGGACTCTGATCCTTCAAAGATTTCAATTGAAGATATATCAAATTTGGTACAGCTTGAAAAATTTAATCAAAAGCAAATCAGTGGTTGCGAAAACACAATCTCAGGTCGGAAATGTTAATCTTTGACATATAATTTTGACAGCACATTTCAGGAGTACCTATCTGATTCGATTTATAAAAATGTGTGTAATTTTTAACTAGGTACTACTTTAAAACTTCTAAATATAACATTTATATCATTCCTAGTCCACATAAAGTTAATTTATCGAAATTTTTGCATATAACATTTTTATGGTAACTATCTGCTTCTTACGATGTAAGTAATTGTTACAGAGAAAACTTTTGTTCTATGCTTAAAAGGCCAAAAACCATGACAAAAGACACACTTTTAGGTGACATTCCGAATAAATTAAAATTTTTTAACCATTTGCTTTTACTGAATAAACACATAATTATGTGCCTCAAATTATTGAGAAATTAGAGCAAAATAACTAACTTTTAATTATGATCCACTGTTAATTAATAGCCAAAAAAAGTCTATCCAAATCCATCAACTAACATTCTTTTTTATTATACTTAATAATAACGTAAGATGGGCTTTTTCGGGCTAGCGCCCGGAAACAGCGCACAGAAAAAGTTTTCCCAATCATCCATTCATTATGTGTGCTGAATAAAAATACTGAATATATGGCTTTAAAATAGAAATATACACCCGATAAAATGTACCCAGAAAAAAATCCCGAAATTTCCGATAACATCCTAAAGCAAGCAGCGAATTAATTACCAGTAAAATCCAGGTCAAGATATGAACATGATTATAAACTTTTTAATGAATGGCGACATCTGAACAAAATCAAAGCTGTAAGTGGCGATATTCTTCTAGTTTACTTTGTCTATGAAATCTTCCACGTTATGGAGTCGATTCTCCAATTAATGCTAAAGAGTTGTTTGGCCATAAAAGGAAATGCTAACATCAACAAATATCCAAAAACTATTGCTTTCTTGAGGCGTCAAGCTGTAGGCTGTAGGATATATTCCAAAAGGGTCCAAAGTTGCAAACATCAAATTCCCCGATTTTCATGAATATTTTTAAAATTCCCCGACTATTCCCTGTTTTTTATGAAGAATAACAAATTCCCTGACTTTTCCAGGTACTTCCGGTTTTCCCGACCGCTACAAACCCTGAATACCAATGAAGGATGTACATTTAAACCCGGCACACATCATCGTAAATATTCAACTCTACAATTTAAAAATATAAACAGCAGAAGACTATTTGTTGCATATTGAAACGGCAGGTGTTACATTCAACACGTTGGATGCTATACCACCAGTGGTGTTCCGAAAATGTTGCAGAATACCTAAAACTAGAAAATCCCAGAAAATATACCGTGTATATACTCTACACGTTTTTTATATTCCTATA
>NW_019423923.1:0-3085 GCF_000390285.2 Anoplophora glabripennis | reverse complement strand
TACAAAATATAAATTAAGTCTGATTGTGAATATACAATTCTCAAAGAAAGATAAATTATACAAAAAAGAAATACGCATACTAGAAGCAAAAAAAGTTATTCACAAGTAGGGAAAGATTTACAAACAAATAAGAATAGACCAGGAAATTTAGCCCGAAAATGACAATTTCATGCATAATTCTTCGGTCAGGCAGATTTTCAGGCAGAACTCGATTATGAGGTAAGGTCAGATTATCTTTTCTCTAAAACTATTACCCCTACATAAAAACATATTCTTACTTCAATCTCGTGATAAATATCCGTCGCTATAACGAAATATTTAGATTTTTTGAGACTTACCTTTTAAGTAAAAAAGTCCAAAAAAATCACTTAAAAACCAAACATTTGTGTATTTTAGTCTAAAACTTTAATAAATTATCCAACATTTAATGTATACTTTAATAAAAATATTTTTTTAAATGAACTTGAATGAAAACGGACAAATTAATTTGATTAATTTAACTTTTCGAATGCCAATCACTCTAGATATAATATCCAGAGTTCTATGATTTTGACACTAAAGTAGTTCCAATCGTTCATAGTGCGATCTCACGAGACTCAAAAAATATAAAGCAAATCGCCCTGTGTAGATAAAAAAAATGGTATACAACAAACAGCGCGCTTATGGAACTTATTTGTAATATCTGTGGGAGCCAAATACCACCTCTGTCACATCTAAGTCAAAGCAGAGTACACAGATCGTGCCTTATTACTATTTTAATGAACCGACTCAGGATACCTTAAAAACCATCTTCTTCCGACGTCGTACATAACAGCACCTTAATGGGATTGGAGTCAGCAAAGCAAAAAGTGCGAGATAATTATACACCACGCTAATTTGTTTGACTACAATGTATTGTAAAGCCGGTGGTTTTATTAAAAGGCTTGTCATTTTCTAAGCGGCTGAGCACTGAGCAAATTGTAAAACGAAAAAGACAGGCGCAACAGAAATTTTATATTACATCGTAGCCGGTAAAAAATTAAGCTAGTGTAAGTTCGAGCCTTCAGGTCAGGCTATGAACATTACTGAAATATAACGAGCGTTCAAATAAAAACGTGGTCAAGTTGGTTCTGAAAATTTGGACGTAGGGCGTAGCGTATAGCAAATGAACTTAAACGTCANTATTTGAACGCTCGTTATATTAATAACATTTGAAATTGTTCGATACTCGGAGGGTTTAAGATAAAAAAGGGCGATCTTTTAAATTAATAGTTATTTTTCTATACAGTGCATCCTAAAATGGTTGAAATTTTAAAAAATCGCTGAAACAGGTCAATTAGTAAATAGAAATTGCCACTTTCCTGAAATTTTTTCTATTTTTTTTAACCTTGTTTGACAGACCTGTAACATTACCGACATTTTTTGATAGGACACTCTATATTTTATGGTAGGTATAAAATAGATAGCCCTTCTAAAGACAAATTCAGCGATATAAGGTTATACCTACTTTCTTGTCTTAGTTGCCAAAAATGGAGAAATTAAATGAAAACAATAATTTACTACTATTTTATTACAGCAAATGTTCAAAGGTGCCCCCATTAACCATTCCACAATACCCAATTTGGTGTGCAAAGTTATCAATTACATTTTGAATAACATTTGGTGTTATGTTTCGAACTTCTTTTCTGATACGATTTTTCAACCCTTCGATAGTGTCTGGTCTGTTCTCATACACTTTTAGATAACCCCACAGAAAATCTAGTGGGGTTAAGTCAGGAGAGCGTGGCGGCCATTTGGGAAAACTTCATTAAGGTAATTTCTTTCATCGAGGCGAAAATGTGGAGGGGCACAAGATTGTTGGAACCAGATATCACCAGCAGGCATATCGTGCTCATTAGGGTTAGGAAAAATTAATTCCAGGGCTGGAATCAGCTGAAAACGTAAAATATCCAAATAAATATCGCCTGTCAAATAGCCCTCAAAGAAATAAAGTCACATAATACGATTTCCTACTATTCCAGTTCAAACATTTACTTTTCCGGCCGTTGTGTATATTTTTCTTGCATCCAATGCGGATTTTCTAGTCTCCAAAATCTAGTATTTTACCTGTTTACAGTTCCATTTAAGCAAAAAGTTGTTTGTCACTGAAAATGATGTGCTTTTTTAAATTGGGTTGTGTGTTCAAATAAATTTCCAATTTCTGTAATTTTCTGTCTGTGTCATCTGCTCATAGTTCTTGTAAGACCTTAACTTTATAAGGATGAGACTTTAGAGTTCTGTGAACTGAGGATTTCGACAAGTTGAAGTTGGCTGAGATAGATCTAATGGATGAGTGAGGATTTTCAGTAACGGCCAGTATCACATTTTGACGATCATTTTCGCTTACCGTTCTTCGCCTTCCTGATCCAGATAAATCTTTTATACTCCCGGTTTCTTCAAACTTTTTTGGATACTTATTGTAGCTCGACTAATTTTTTGGTATAGATACTTATGGTGAAATAAGTCACATACCTCCTGTTGACTACAGATTTTATCTCCGCATCCAATTATAATTAAAACTTCAATGATCTGTTTATCGCTTAAGCGGGCAACCATTTTTCAAAGTAATTTAACAAGGAATGAACTGAGACTAAAAAGATTCACGTTATACCTAAGGTACTCTGGTGAATTTTATGTTTTTATCGACGTGTTTTTTTTTTTTGAGCAAAAGAAGTTTTAAAGTAAGTAGAAAAGATTCATAAAAAATAGGTACGTTTATTAAAGTACAGAAGAAACTATGATTGTTTGAAATAGTTTGAAATTTTTTATATTTTTTGACAACTATGACAAAAAAGTAGGTATAACCTTATATCGTTGAATTTTATCTTTATTAGAAGGGCAAGCTATTTGTACTATAAAATATAGAGTGTGCTATTAAAAAAAATGTCGGTAACGTTATAGGTCTGGCTCAAAAAAATAGAAAATATTGCAGAAAAGTCACAATTTTTATTTACTAATTGACTGAACTGGAAAAAATATGAAATTTGTTCCATCATTTTGGGATACACTGTATATATATGTACCTAATTACAGAATACATGCAACTACAAAATAATATAAAGAAGTT
>NW_019423922.1:0-2449 GCF_000390285.2 Anoplophora glabripennis | reverse complement strand
ATTACGAGCTTTCTGCCCATTACAATTTTATAAACTATATTTTTACCAGATTTAATCACCTTTGTCAGTAATTACTTAATTTTTCATTTTCCGAAATTTGTCTCCTAGACCTATAGTATCAAATTGAAACAAAATGTAATATATTTAAAAAATATTTAAGACTTGTCTATATAAAGAAATATTTAGCATTATAAAATTGAGTAAAGAGTTTTAAGTGATGCTGATTATGGTTATGTGCCACATTTTTAATAAACAATTATTCTAATATTTCTAATGTTTATATTATGCACATAAGTCCAAAAACGAATATTGTTATATAGACACGAGGGAGTTTTTGCACAAATTATTTGATGATAAGGCACAAAGTTGATAATCTGAGATGATTATTCATATTTAATCATATCAGAACCTGTAATTTATGAGAAATGTTATCTCTGCATCGAATGCCAAATATGTACCTTAGACATGAATTCCGAAACATCTGCATTCTGTTTTTAGTGGAGACATCAATAAATGAATAATAAACAGAGGCACATTATACAAATTTTGAGAAGGGTTCCGCAAAGTAGCGTTCTTATTCTTACGGACAAATAATTTTTATGTCGATAGAGCATTTTTAAAGTCATGTATGATTTCTGTATGTACTTACTAACTTGTGAACAAAATTTAAAATGTATTGTCAAAACTCAGACCTAAGTTAGAAGTATTCTGAACTATAGGGACAAAAGTGTCATTAATCACAACCACAAAATTATCGGAGATTTCAGATATTGCTAATTTATTACCAAACAAAATTAACTTTGATTCTAATAGATTAAAAAGTAAGGAATGTTCTTCTGATCTTTGGTAGGCAATTTTGAGATCTGAAATAATTTTATTCAATGCCTCATCGCAGTCAAATTTATCGAAAGATAAATGCACTTGTGTATCGTTAGCGTACCTGTGCGGGCTATAATATTTCAAGCTTTTACAGATATTACTAGTATATACACAACATAATAGGGGTCTTAGAATAGCTCCTTGAGGGAGACCTATTTTAAGCAAGCTCACATTTGACAATCCATTTCCAATTTTAACGCTTTGCGTTCAATTTCCTATGTAACTAGACATTAAACTAATCGCATTTTCACCTGATCCAATAAAATGAATATTGCATGCAATAAGCAAATGATGTTTGATGATGTATTTGCGTTTTTTAACTCGTTATTTGTATTCTATCCGCTAAATGGATTATTCCGTGGTATGGTGTATTAATAAAGAAATACATGAATAAATAAGAACATTTTAACAATTTTTTACGTTCAAATGACTTTAACTTTGAAAGAATGAACTAAGAAAATATTTTTTGTAGATCTAAATGTTGTCGATATTACTTTTATGTTCCTCTAATTAAAAGTGCCATACACATTACACATACCTACATATTATTATTTTAATATTTATTTTTAATTTTGTATTTTTGGTAATTTTTGTGTGATTTAATTTAGTGTACTTTATTTATTATGTATTTGTTATGTAGTATAGTATATGATTTTTGTAATGGGTAATGATTAAATATTCGTTTGGGCGCCTTTTGTTGTGTAGAATGTACTTTGTGTGTGTTGAAATCAATTTTTTTTATTGGATGCAGGTTCTTATGATAAAGTTAAGTAATAACAATGGCAAATTTCAACGAATTGTACTTCCTTACCTTGGTTTTGCTAATCTCTCCTCCGGCAGCTTTATCTTGCATAAACAATATTAACAGTGTACATTTTATTACAGTGTAGATAGGAATGTCTAGTAATTAATGACACACTGTCCCTTAAAAAACACTTATTCAAAATACCAGCATGAGTTCTTACGTCAGAGAAGCGGTTCAATATTATTTAAATTTACTATCACTATTGATTTGAGTAAGTAGCACTGAATGAAAGCAATTTTTAACGATTTTCATAATATGATATTTATCAATTATTCATCTTTAAATTTTGAATAATATTTTAAGAAACACAGAAACTAGATTTGTTATGGACATTTACATGACTTAATAACTGATAAATTTCTTAACTCTGCCTAACATGATTTAGAAAATGTTTGGTTAACCAATTAGTACTGTTTTAAACGTTTTACGAAACAAATTAACTTATATTAAGAACACAGAAACTAAACTAATCCTTATACTATGAAATGTTCAAAAATATGATTTTAATTTTTATTCACTGACATTGTCTATGGTTTGAAATGAAGTTTTCGATTTCACAAAATGTTTTTACTTCGAATTCGCAACACTTTAATTTAGGTTTTGGAGAATATGCTTAGGCAACTGGACTTACATTTTCCATTATCTCTGCTTTGGAATGTTCAATCGTCACTCTAACCTCGCTTTTAGTCGTGGTTTGACAGCTGTTCTCGTCTGTTGTAGATGGTTTTTGTGTCTGAGTTGGTTGCTTCTTGGTGTTCTACGATG
>NW_019423921.1:0-2450 GCF_000390285.2 Anoplophora glabripennis | reverse complement strand
ATTATTATTTTATCAACCTCGATATTTTTTCTGTTTCGTTTTTTGTTCATGATGGGTTTAAATTGCCAAATATTTAATGGCAAAAAAGAGGCTAAATGGTAATATTTTGATGCCCCAAAATTGAAGTGTGTATGCCGTTAACTCTCGGACACTTTGTAGAAGAAACGCCCTATCGACATTATTTAGGTGTAGGTTTAGTATGGTTTTTGCTCAATTTGCTACAAGTATCAATACCATTCAAAACTGACGTTCAGTTATTTGTCCTCTATCTACCCACCGCACCCTTGTGAAATCATTCAGAATGGCATCCGCTACGCAACATTAGTACCACAGTAGACACACCGTTCGGAATCCGCATTATTCGCATTCACGTTCAAAACTGAATTCCGCCGCAAAACGTCAAGATTAACTTCCCGTTCACGGCTAAAGAGTGATGTCGATGCTTCAACCACAGACTGTCTGAAAAACCCTCCACCTGCTAAAAGGGTAGACGCGACGTCGGTTAAACGCGCTGGCTCCTCGGTGCAACCTTTTAATTAAGGCGCTGCATGGCGGGTTACCATGTAATTAATAGGGGGTAATTAGTGCACAAGTGACGCTCGGTTATTGTTGGATTTATTGGGGTCTGACGGGCTCTTGCTGTACCTTTTGCAGACGGGGCTGTTCAGCTGTCACCTAGACTATTAAACGGGCCAGTCGTCCGTGAATGGTATCGGTGGTTTTTGTCATTCCACGTTCCTTTTAAAATAACCATGTCGGCAACAAGCCAGGCTCCGACAATTTAAATTACGTCCTTTCCAGAAAATGTCGATTCTGTTTCAGACTGGTTAATTTTATTTCAGAAAGCGTAATTTCAGATCAGTCATGTGCACAGGGAAAAAGGTATCCTGTTCTCAATGAAAAGCATTTTGAGACTTTCTCAGCCCGTGCTGATATTTCTCTTGACCTGCCCTTGTTCTCGAGCTAGGCTCTATCTTCTACGTATAAAGATAAGCCAGTATTCATATTCGCATATGCCGGGTAGTCCTGAGGTAATGGGCCAAAATTCATGGGTAGATTCCCGAAGCAAAAATATTGCGGTTTAGCGGAACTTACCTTACTTCAAAAGTTGAAGTGATGCAGGGTCTTAGTTCATAGAGGGCGCTAACTGCAGTAGATTGAATGTGTTAAAAATTCTTATTTTCCAACTTTTTTTACACAAAAAAAGGTATACTTTATGAAAGGAGCTAACTCGCACCGTTTTCGAGATATTTGGATTTGATACTTTCAATGCTGTTATAGTCTTTCCGAAGTCAGTTGAACATGCAAAAAAACGGCTGGTAATAAAATTTAATGAGTTTCATAGGCGTCCCTAAAAAAATTTTCTGCTAAAGATAAAAAATTATAATAATTTAATGTGTAGAAAATTTCTATTATATGTTCATTTGGCCAACAACATATTTTAATTATTTATATCCTCAAACAATTTTATTATATTGGTAGTAAATTTCGTTTTGTTCCGTTTCAAAAGGTCTCCAAAATGCCATGTTGTGATAATATTAGTAAAGTAGTAAACAAAATATCCCTCTTATTTCTCCCTTTCCCAATTGTAATATGAATGATTGATAGAAGGTGCCTATAATAAATTAAAATTACCTCAATCACACCAAATTCCGCATTGCTGCACTACACTGCTGGGAAATTTATCAACCACTTGTCATCTGCTGTGATTTATTGCCCAGTAGCCCAATGCAACTGAGATCGGTTTCCTTAGCCCGCGCTCGCATTCTTCAACTGAGCGTATACATTTCTATAGCCTCCTTGCAGTGCATACTGTGTTCTGCAGTTACGAAGTCTTGTTTCTTCGTAAGTGTAGTGTGCCCTTTCAGTGTAATTTCTTATTAAAATAAATCAATGCAGGTGAAAAATAGGAATTTAATTTCCCGTCGAAGAGTATTGTGTTTATATTTTAAAATTCTGAAAATAACGCGGGAAATTCCAAGGCACGCCCCTGCTGCGGTAAATTGTTACAGTAGTGCCGATAAAGAACTTTATTGGGTTATTATTTTCTTGGAATTCTGTCTCAGCAAATATTGCACGAACTATTTTATGGTAAGTTCCATGTGATGCGTTTAGTTTAGATAAATAGACAGTGTCCCTTCTTGTTTCATACAGTATGCAAACATTTAGGTACATACTCGTATATAGTCTTAAAATGTAAAGAGTGCAGTTATAAGAGGTCAACGATTGTGTCACTTTCCGTTTGAATAAAATTACCTACATGAAAGAGAGCCCGGGCTACAAGCAACTCCGTACCAAATTGTAGCCGCCCCAACATTTCCGATCTCTAATTATAATAGGCACTTGAGAAGAAATTATATATGTCTACACTTGTATTTCATGAATTTTGGTCAGTTAATAGTTTTTATTCAGCCTCGTAAAATATTTAAAAATTAATCAAAATCATATTA
>NW_019423920.1:0-2459 GCF_000390285.2 Anoplophora glabripennis | reverse complement strand
CGGCTGCAACTTTTGTTTTAATAATATTCTAAAAAACCTCCGTAATAGTACCGCTTAATTTACGTCAAACATGAAAGCAGACAGTTCGTATAATTACCCAGGATTATCCGCTATACCTGAACAAACACAACAATGTATTCAACAGCTATTTGATATCAGCTAATTATTTACTTTTTTTTCAGGCTGGTCGAGGAGCACCATAGGCAAGACATGGGAAACAGCTACGGACGCCAATCTTACGGAGATTAGATCCCAGATAAGATAGCCGAGGTAATAACTTGTTATTTAAATTATCATTTTTTACGAGCAAATGGATTAGTTCTCAAATAGGTTCATTCATTTCATCTACCGAATTAATTTACAACTGGCCGTCGCCCCGATTGAGCCTACCTGGTTCCGAAATTGATTATTTGGAAAGTTTCGCACGGACAGGAGTCAATAACCAGCGTTATACAGGGTGATACGGCTTAGTATGCATTTTTGACGTGAAAAAAACATCTATTCAGATCCTAAACAGTATTTATTAAAAATTGTATGCATCCAGGTGTGTGGAAATTATCTAAGATTTGCCCAATCTTTAAGAAAAACGACATACATGATGTTTGTAATTATTGTAAACCAATTCAATATTAAATGACTTTGGCAAACTCTTTGAGACTTTCATACAGGGTGTCTCCCGGTGACGGCCCATTAGAATTATTTCAGGGACTACTTCGATTTGAATTTTGAAAATTTGGAATACCGGGTTTTCGAGCATGCCCTTCTCAACTAAAATAATGGTGTCCACGTACCACTTCCGGTTATACCGGAAGTCGCCATCAACTTGCTTATTTTAAATGGAACACCCTATATATTATTGCAATTTTGGATTCTATGTGTTATTTTAGGTGGACTTTTATGAAGTTTCCTTATTCCTAAAATTAACCGTTTTCGAGATATTTAATTTTTTTCAAAAATGGAGAGAAAGTGACTAGCTTCAAACCATGTGTATTTTATAGTAAGAAAGATAAAGCAACAATATTTATAGGGGGGATAGCTAGACCCCTAAGCTTCCCATCCAAACTTTCAAAGTGGCTTAATTGAATACATCAGGGTGCTAGAAATTTAATGCCGAGTTTAGTTAACTTCAAACCTTCATAAGTCGGTTTTTTTAAATGGAACACCCTGTATGTTTTTCTATATTCTGATACACAATTTTATTCTCTTTCGAACGGTATCAGGGTTCCCTATACCTATCTGTTCAGCTAGATCAACTAGAGTATGGTCGAATTTGTGCAGAAAGAATTTTACCAAAACCAAAACTTCAAATGAAGATAATGTAATAAATGTGCTAGCCTATTTTAATGTTCATCCAGAATCCTCAACTCGTGCCGCAGAGTATGATTTAGGCATTTCACGAGCGTCCATTCACAGGACGTTAATAACTAATGATATATGCATCCATACAAATTTAAGTACTTTCTGCTCTTCATCCGGGTGACGCCGTGCAACGTGTACAATTTTGTGGAACGATGTTAGTGCGATACCAAGAAGATCCACAATTTTTGCAACATATTATATGGACAAACGAGTCAAAATTTACGAGAGAAGGTATTTTAATAGACATAATACTCATTTGTGGTCATCTGAAAATCCTCATGTTATTCGGGAAAGAAACTTTCAAAATAAATTTAGCGTAAATGTTTTTTGTCTAATTAAAGATAACCAAATTTCTTACCATATCTACGAAGAAAATTTAAATGCCGACGGAGATCTCAATGTTTTGTAAACGGTTGTGGCAGATTTTCTAGATGATATACCTTTAGACCAACTAAGGAAGTGTTGGTATCAATTAGGGGATCCACCTCACTGTCACAATCAAATCGATCAACTGAAATGTTTGAAGATAGATGGATGAGACACCTAGGACCGTGGAATTGACCAGTGAGGTCTCCCGACCTCACTCCATTAGATTTTTATGTTTGGGGAGTAATAAAGCAAAAAGTTTATTCTACACCCGTTGCTTCAAAAGAGGATTTGATTGCTCGAATACGAAGAGCGTTGCATGAATTGCCTGCAGCTGAAATAGCAAAAGCGGTGACTGATGATGTTATCTCTAGAATCCACAAGTGCTTAGCTGTTAATGGGGTCATATTGAACACTTATGACTTTTTTAAGTCATTTTTTTTATCTTAGTGCATTATTATTATCAACATACATAATTAAAATTGTGTATTACTATGAATGAAGTTGATTTTTTAGAATTCTTATTAAGTTTATTCTGCTCATTGGTGGAAAATTGGGACATGCCTCATTAAAAACTGTAGATGTTCTGCTTAGAATCCCATTGCAACGTCTGTGAATAAATAATAATAAATAACTGTTGTTTGTTTTGAAGTTTTGCTAAAAATTCCACAGCTATCCTCGCAAGAAATTACATGATTTTAGGTGATTACACAAAAAATAGTAGATAACTTAAA
>NW_019423919.1:0-2453 GCF_000390285.2 Anoplophora glabripennis | reverse complement strand
AATTTACCGCTAATCTGGGACCCACCGTATATTCACCAAGGACACACCTGTATAATTCCAATTAACACCTATGCGGCGCCAACCATTGATCTATGCCGACAAAGGACGCCGACAAAGGATCAAAGGATGCCGACAAAGGACACCGACTTTCCCACGGTCCCCGAAATTTTCCCAGTCTAAACCGTCGCAATACCTACTAACGTTTTAGGACTTTTTAAAATCTATTACAATAAAGAAAAATTAAGTATACATGATCATTCGAGTCATGTCAAAATAAAGTTGCTTTTTCTTTAATGGAACACCCTGTATACTACTCCATATTTCAGTTCTTCCTGAAATTCTAAACAAAATTCAGATAGCACATCATGTACAACATATTAACCGTTTTCGAGATATCGAACTTTGAAAGTAACTCTCAAATTAAAAAAAATTGTCCCAAATTATCGATACTTATTTTGAAAGGTGGGGGATATGGATATGATTTAATTTTATTATTAGCTTTTTACAGAAAATAAAAAAGTATAATAGTTCAGGGTTAATAAAAATTCATGAAAGGAAACATGTATTTTTTAATTATTCTCCCGGATATTTCAAATTTTATTAAAACAATAGTTATGCCAGAATAAAAAAAAGGGAGAAAACAATTTTTATTAAATATTTTCTTTGGAATTCTATTTTATAACGTTCTCAAGGTGTTCACCATTTATCTCCTGAAGAAATAGTGGAAATTTCATGCATTATCCTTTCCTGCAACTCTTCGATATCTTGCGACCTATTTTTGTAGACCACGGGAGACCTAGCTGGCCATTCAATAATTGTCAGGAAATGTTTCATCTATATGCCCATACTGCACATCCAAAATCTTGAGGAGCCCCATCATGTTGGAACAATGTTTCTATATGTTTTTTGGGGTGGTAAATCCCAATCTGATGTTTGCCACCTCCCCAGGCGTCGGTTTCACAAGGAAAATTGCAAAAAACCTCAAATTTTTGCCACTTTTTTAAGTTTTTAGACAGGTATTAGACAGAAACTTGTCCTGGGGAACTGTGGGCACCATTTTGTCATTAACTAGGATGTCAACTGACTGCGCCTGGATCTTCTTATGTGCTCCATTTGTTTAGTTCCTTTCTGTGCGTGAGAGTAGCTGTCGAAAACTACTACTGCAGTTGCCGTATATTTTTTTGGAAATATTCAACGTAGCTGTCACAAATTTGACCAAATGTCTTCTTTTCAGGCCACACAACCTTGTGCAGGACCGTCAACCACGTATACCAAAATATCACTTATTTTGTCAACTTTTATTTTGTATATGGTTAGCATGATCGAAAAACGCTTAGTTTTCTAGTTATATTAAAAAACCTTAAAAAGTGCTAAATTTTGAGTTTTTTTGTGAAGTCATCACCTGGCGAGGTGGCAAGTCAGAGACTCGGATTCAGCAGCCCAAAAAACATAAAAAGTCGGTAAGGAAAAACAATATGTGGGTCACAAAGTTGGTTTTTTCGTTTAATTTATCTACAATTACTTCGCAGAACTCGATTCTACGATCATAATCGTCTTCACTCAATTCTTGTAACAAATGAATTTTATATGGATGTAATTTTTCCCTTTTGCCAATTTTTTGAATGGAATATCGACTAATGTTACGATTTAAAGCCTTCTCTTCGAGATTATTGGATTTTCCACTACATTTAACATGACATTCAAAGAATTTTCTTCATTTGTAAAGCTTACTGGTCTTCCATTTTTTCAACGATCTGCAACACTTTCAGTTTCATGAAAACGTTGCAATGTTTTTGAAACGGTTGATTTAGAAATACGTTCCCGATCGGGATGCAATTAATGAAAAATATCCACTCCTTCGTAACAACTTCGTCTTCTATCACCAGATCCTATGATCAATACCCACGGTTTCATTTACACATGCCATTTTTGCGAGAAAATTATTCACACTAAATGTATTTTTGACATGTTTTGTCAAGATAATCACTATTAGAGGAAAGAACTACGCGTCGTTTATTAACATAGAGTACATTTTATAGCGACCTAACGTCTACAGCACAGTTAAGTCCGGATTCGTTTTCCTGGACCCTGAAAACCCCGAATCTAAATATTCTAATTTGAAAACTTTCTAAAAATTTGAAAAATTTTGAATTCAAAATTTTAACTTTAACACCCTGTAACTTTTTTTATCTACAATTGGACTCAGATAATTTAGCTACATCGCACTACTTTGATGTAACGAATCTACCCTTGCTCTGCATCCCATTAATTTCTGGACACCTTGTATACATATTAAACTGCTAAAAGAGATTTACAAAAGGTTGTAATGAATAATGTAGTTAAAGAAAAGTGTACAACATGTTATTGTCCTATAAAGTAGTATTGTAAGTGAATAAAAAGAATAATTTATGACATTAATTGTAGATGCAAATAATAAAACTGGCATTAGTATT
>NW_019423918.1:0-2460 GCF_000390285.2 Anoplophora glabripennis | reverse complement strand
TCCGGATTGTGTGATACACTAGCCACATTCCAACAATTGGCTTATAGCAATTTTTAGGTATGTCTGGATAGTAGCTCTTTTCCAAACCCCTTGAGGAACATCTAGAAGAATTAACTAAACTGTTTCTATGATTACGAGAGACTGATCTACCCCTGAAACCTAATAAACGCGTGTCATATAGTAAATAGCGATGAATTTGAATCAAATGAAGAAAAAATAATAACAATCTAATAATAACAAAATTCTCCTTTATAGACCGATCTCCCTACGTGGTGATAAAGAAAAATACATGAGCAATGCTTTTGTTTTCAAAAGATAGTGATAAAAATTATCCCTTAATAACTTTAAAAGGTCTTGGTTGCATATGGTCGTTAGGTTACTTTAAGCATCTAATTTAAGATAGATCTCATAGAAATGCAGATTTTTTACTACACCATCTAACTCTAAAAGCCGAAGAAAGTGTTATCGCTAGAGAAGATATGCCAACATTCCTACTACTACTTTATATTATTATTATTATTGCAAAAATGCAAAATTAGGTATAGAGAACCAACTTATGGATGCTATGTCAGATCTACCTAGTTCCTCTGTTCCAATAATACTCGTAAGCATGACAAAAAGAGTAAAAACTTCCGAATCAAAGATGAAGTATAAAATAAACCTGCATCCTGAGGAATGAGATATTCCTATGACACAGAATCTTATTTGGACATTTCGGTGTTGCCAAAATCCGAAATAAAATAAAAAGCGTGTATCTGAAGGAAATAATATTTTTTTTAAAGCAATTATTTTGAATATTGTAAAAGTATGATTCACTGACAATGGGAAAATCGAAAGGTGAAGATACTACATGTGAAATGGTGACCATTGCCGCAAACATACCTTATCCGAAAATTGATAGTTTCGGAAATACAGGGTGTTGAAAGTTAAAATTTTAAATCGTTTTTTTTGCGATTATTCTGAAAATATGTAGGTTAGGAACTTGAAAATTTGTGAAACTATATTTTTTTAAGCGACGAATAAGATGCGTGTTGTAACTTCAGCGTTGCTCACAGAGGGCGCCACTTACGATCAATTTTACCGAAAATTTAGTTAATAACTTTTTACTCTGTCTAATATGAAACTTGATTCAAAACCTGAAAGAGCAATCATTTTTCCATTAATTATGTATTCTTGGTTCATACCGGAATCTCGATCCGTTTTCGAGAAAAATCGATTTAATGAACACTATGTTTTGATAATACGAGATATTAAAAGCGAAACAAATCTAGTGTTTCTTCATGTTATTTCAACAATTAACAGTAAAACAAATGAAATATGTAATAATGATTTAAAGTAATTGTTCTAAGAATCCACCGTTGCCACTGATACACTTTATACAACGTTTTCTGAGAGATCTTCGAGTTTGAAACAACATATTGGGATTGCGTTTAACTTTGTTGGCAGCTATTTGAATTTTTTTGCTACAACTCTTCAAGCGAACCAATAGATTCTTTGTACACTATATCTTTCATTCGAGACCAAATAGAAAAATCAAGAGGATTGAAGTCCGGACTTTTGGGTGGCCAAGCAAAAATGCTTCCACGGCTTGAAGAAGGTCCACTTTATTTAAGAAGGGACATGTGGTTCATGCACGACGAAGCTCCACCGCATTTTTCCCGGTCAGTGCGTTCATATTTAGATGCATTTTTCCCAAATCGCTGGATTGGCCATGTAAACATGTTTGCTTGACCGCCCAGAAGTCCGGACTGCAATCCTCTTGACTCTTCTATTTGCTCTCGAATGAAAGATATAGTTTAAAAAGATTGATTTGCGTGAAGAGTTGTGTAAAAGAATACAAATCGCTGCCAATAAAGTCAGACGCAATTCCAATATGTTGTTTCTTCGAACAATTACTTTAAATCATAATTACGTATTTTATTTGTTTTATTATTAATTGTTAAAATAACATGAAGAAACACTTGGTTTGTTTCGCTTTTAATATCTTGTATTATCAAAACATAGTGTTCGTTATATCGATTTTTCTCGAAAACGGATCGAGATACCAAAATGAAACAAGAATATATAATTAATGGAAAAATTATTGCTCTTTCAGGTTTTGAATCCAGTTGCATATTAGACATACAGGGTAAAAAGTTATTAACTAAATTTTCGGTAAAATTGGTCGTAAGTGCCGCCCTCTATGAGCAACGCTGAAATTACAACACGCATCTTATTCGTCGCTTAAAAAAAATATTGTTTCACAAATTTTCAAGTTCCTAACCTACATATTTTCAGAATAATCGCAAAAAAAACGATTTAAAATTTTAACTTTCAACACCCTGTATTTCCGAAACTATCAATTTTCGAATAAGGCATGTTTGCGCACCATTTCACGTGTAGTATCTTCAGCTTTCGATTTTCCCATTGTTAATGAATCACCCTGTATATTAGGAAGGAATGTTAGCAACATAGAATGAC
>NW_019423917.1:0-2467 GCF_000390285.2 Anoplophora glabripennis | reverse complement strand
TAAAAATTAGTGTGCCACGTTTTTTTTGTTCTTAGGGAGGTAACACATGAAACAAAAAACGTTTATCAGAAAATAAAAAACTGGTGTGGAAAAATGAGTCACATTTACAATTATTGAATAAAAGTTGATTTACCAACAAAAGTATGAGGAAATCAGATTGAAGAACAGAGATGACGGACTGTTATAAGGAAATAATCTTGAAACTTTTATATTGAATAATATTATTGAATTGATGAAGAATACATTTACAATTTACTGTTTATACATCGGTACACCGTATAGCGACGTTTTTTTGCTTTTAGGTGGACCATACACGATACAAAAAACCTTAACCGGGAAATAAAAACGTGGCGTGAAATAATAAAACAAATACGTAACGTTACTTGACTATTAGTTGCCCATTAGAAACATGAAGAAATTAGGTTGTAGAATCACAGTGTAGTCTGCAACACTGTCGTTACTTTGAAAATAAAACAATCTTAATTAATGAAAATAAAGCCTTTGGGCTTAATAAAAAAGTTAATAATTGCTAATGCGCAAATAAACACTTATATGTTAAAACCATCTATTTGACATTGATATATTGTGTGTGTGGTGACGTCTTTTTGCTCTTAGGCGGGCCGTACACGAAACAAAAAACGTTTATTATAAAATAAAAACGTATTGTCATCAAACCCAAGGAATGCATAATATTTAAGTGAAAATTGGTTATTTTAAAAAATCAACCGTCCTTTGCATGAAGATCCATGATTAGTGTGTCTTTTATATCTTTCACACATTTACAGTTTTTTAAAAAAAGTTAATTTACCAACAAAAATATGAGGAAATCAGATTGAAAAACAGAGATGACGAACGTAGCATGGAAAAGGAAATAATCTTGAAACCTTTATATTGAATAATATTATTGAATNTGTGCCACGTTTTTTTTGTTCTTAGGGAGGTAACACATGAAACAAAAAACGTTTATCAGAAAATAAAAAACTGGTGTGGAAAAATGAGTCACATTTACAATTATTGAATAAAAGTTGATTTACCAACAAAAGTATGAGGAAATCAGATTGAAGAACAGAGATGACGGACTGTTATAAGGAAATAATCTTGAAACCTTTATATTGAATAATATTATTGAATTGATGAAGAATACATTTACAATTTACTGTTTATACATCGGTACACCGTATAGCGACGTTTTTTTGCTTTTAGGTGGACCATACACGATACAAAAAACCTTAACCGGGAAATAAAAACGTGGCGTGAAATAATAAAACAAATACGTAACGTTACTTGACTATTAGTTGCCCATTAGAAACATGAAGAAATTAGGTTGTAGAATCACAGTGTAGTCTGCAACACTGTCGTTACTTTGAAAATAAAACAATCTTAATTAATGAAAATAAAGCCTTTGGGCTTAATAAAAAAGTTAATAATTGCTAATGCGCAAATAAACACTTATATGTTAAAACCATCTATTTGACATTGATATATTGTGTGTGTGGTGACGTCTTTTTGCTCTTAGGCGGGCCGTACACGAAACAAAAAACGTTTATTATAAAATAAAAACGTATTGTCATCAAACCCAAGGAATGCATAATATTTAAGTGAAAATTGGTTATTTTAAAAAATCAACCGTCCTTTGCATGAAGATCCATGATTAGTGTGTCTTTTATATCTTTCACACATTTACAGTTTTTTAAAAAAAGTTAATTTACCAACAAAAATATGAGGAAATCAGATTGAAAAACAGAGATGACGAACGTAGCATGGAAAAGGAAATAATCTTGAAACCTTTATATTGAATAATATTATTGAATCTATGAAGAATACATGTAGAATTTACTGCTTATACATCGGTACACCATATAGCGACGTTTTTTTGATTTTAGGTGGACCATACACGATACAAAAAACGTTAACCAGAAAATAAAAACGTGGCATGAAAAAATAAAACAAATATATATTGTTACATGACGATTAGATGCCCACTAGAAATATGAAGAAATTGGGTTTTAGAATCACAGTATAGTCCGCTACACTGTCTTTACCTTGAAAATAAAACAGTCTTAAATAAAGCCTTTGGACTTAATAACAAAATTAATAATTGCTAATGCGCAAATAAACACTTATATAATATGTTAAAACCATCGATATGACATTTATATATCTTGTGGTGACACTTTTTTGCTCTTAGGCGGGCCATACACGAAACAAAAAAAACGGTCATCATAAAATAAAAACGTTTTGTCATCAAACCCAAGAAATGCACAATATTTAAGTGAAAATTGGTTATTTTAAAAAATCAACCGTCCTTTGCATGAAGATCCATGATCAGCGTGTCTTTTATGTCTTTCGCGTGGTATAATTTTCTTTTAAGCGTATTCCCAGTATATACGACATGTAAGAACCGGTCCTCATATTCAATTTAACTGCTATTAAGCGTATAATAAAATATAACCGAAAAAAGGCCCCG
>NW_019423916.1:0-2519 GCF_000390285.2 Anoplophora glabripennis | reverse complement strand
TTCAAATGAAGATGAATCAGCTGTCTCTTCATCGAAATCACATAAATTTTCGTCTGTTGTATTCAATTGGACATTTGAGCAAGACTGGTTTTGGCAATTAGTACACGCTGGAGAACACAGTAACCCTACTCTTCCGCAGCCACATTTAGCACTACAACCTTTTTTGCAATTGCAGAAAATAGTGTTTAGAAGTTTTTCCGGAGCAGGTGGGAGTAAAGTTTGAATCGGTTCCAAAGTATTATCTGTTAATTTCCAACCCCAGTCTTCTGGGTTCAGTTGATTGCCTAGCTAATGTCTGAACTTGATAGTATTCTCGATACAAGTTTGATTAGCAGAAAAGTCGATGTTGGAGGAAGACAAGATAGTTGTACTTGTTTCTTGTTTCGTGTATTTTTTACAAAAGTTTTTACAATAGAGTAGCCAGATGTTATTCAAGGCCATGCGGCCTAAGGACTAAGGGACTTTTTTGAGTGTATATTCTCAGAGTACTATAGTTTATACATATGAGACACAAATAGGCATTTTTACTTGTATTAAGTGCCTGACTATGTATATACGTGGCATATATGTGCATATTATGTAGAACGTGACTCCTTCAACTTTTAGAATTGCGATATCTCAGGAATGGTAATTCTTAGAAAAAAAAGTATAAGGATCATTTTTGTAGATAATTTTAAGATCTATAATTTTTGTCAGGGCTACTTTTTTGATAAAACTTATCGATTTCGAAAAAAATCCAAATAACCTCAAATTTTGACCTTTGACCCCGAATAACTTTTTTAGCACACATGGGATCGATGGGGACTTTTGACACTTTATTTCTAATGGTGTACCCAAAGGCTCCACCAAAATTTAGCTTTGTCGGAATTTTCGTTATTTGACCACTATTATTGACTAATTTGACCGGACTATAATTTCTTATATAATTATTGAATGTATTTAACATAACATAACCTTAGTTTTTTAAACTCATTTTATACAGAATCAGTTACATTGTTACATTTTAACACGCCGTTTATATGTAGACCGTCCAGAGAAAGATTAAACTGGAGGGAATTGCACTTCTCCATAAAGAAATAGATAGAACTCATGCAAGCATAAAAACTTAAAAGCATCACGTAACGTCTGAGACATGAAATATATTTTATTGCCAGAAGTTCATCATGAATATAACTTGTAGTGTGTGTTTCAAACTTGCGGAATCCGACGTTTCATATCCCGGCACGTCTGGAGAGTCGTAAAATATTTTCCTGGCAAAATGAGGCAATATCTTAAATATTAATCACACTTCTCGCTGGTGTTGCCACTTATCTGAGATATTTTTAACTCGGAAACATTTATGATTCCTATCTGTGTTTCACTGAGTAGTTTATGGTATTTATGATGCGAATTTGTTGTTTCATACAATACTCGGAGGTAGCAACTGTCATAGCGTCATCTGCCTAAGCTGCAAACGATTTATGGAAGAACATATAATATTCTAGAATCTAGGTTAATTTTTTACACCTATTTAGGGAAAGTGTTCAACATTTTCTTGGATATTTTTAGTAATATAGCCCACGTAACTAACTGTTTGCAAGCTTCTGGTTTGATTTTTTCGTTGCTTTAAATAATATACTCTTCGTTTTTCGTCAATAAGTTGCAGTATTATTTTTATTTGCCAGATGACTATGACATTTATACAGGGTGTCTTCCTTCCTTAAAAAGTTGTCGATATATCTAATCTGTTTTTTTAATTTTTTAGTAATGCTTTGAAAAACTGTCAAAATTAACTAAAGCAAAAAGTCCTTATAAGTTCAGAAGACAAAAACATGGATTTTCGAAACATTGGCAACTTTTTAGTGAAAATAAAGTGATGCGTTTTGTATTTGTCTGCTTTTTGGTTAAGGGCCCCATATTCTTTAAATAGTGTTTTCCGCAAAGACAAATAATTTCAAACATTTAATANAGAATAGTTCTATTCAAATATTCACAGTTTTTGAGATATCTCGCTTGAAAGGTTTTTCTAGTCGATATTGGCTGCTTACATTTTCTGATACTGACAGGTTATACTAATAGCTACTAAGCCCATTTTTTTATCAGATGTTTTGTAAGGATGTCTCTTTCGAATCATGCTCCAAAAACTGACCTGCGTTATACAGGGTGACCAAAATATCATGTCAACATTGACAATTGAAAAATTGAAAAATCTAGATTTTTTTAATGCAACACCCTGTATATTTTCATACCATGAGATGCAGAATTAAAGTCTCTACAACTTTGCTATACCTGCTCCCATACCAAAATCCATTAGTTTTTCATGAAATCTCATTTTTATGAAAAAATGCAAAATTTACAAATAATCTGGAAAATTTTCGATTCCCATAAGGTTTAATAGAAAAGCAACAGTAATAATTGTGAAATAAATTACTCTAAAGGCGAATTAGTAAATATGGTGTACGCCGTTTTGCTATTTTGATGGTAGCAAGCAAGGAGGAGGTAAGGAATTGTGCAGAGGAGAAGATTTTTATCTGCTCCGA
>NW_019423915.1:1492-2465 GCF_000390285.2 Anoplophora glabripennis | reverse complement strand
CAAAATTTCCTTTAAAGTAAATAAGTTAATTCGTTCAAAATTTTCAAAAGTTAAAGATTCACAGGATAAATTGTCAAATAGCGGTATATATTTGTACTCTAAAATATCCAAAACAACCTTTACTGCCTCATCTCTCGGAACATTAGTGAAAAGATTACTTACGTCAAATGAAACCATATGGAAATTATCCGGTAGATCAACAGATAGCAACCTATTGACCAACTCTGATGAATTTTTGATGACATAAACTGGTTTATAATCTAAAACATCTTGAATAAAAGAATTGGCAAATTTAGAAATTAAAGAAAAAGGAGTAGTATCTAAGTACCGGTCTAATAGGAAAATTGATTTTTGGTAAACCGTATAATCTAGGGAGAGAAGGGTTAGATAATAAATTTTTTTTAAAATTAATGTCACCAAAGGAGGACTTGTGAACAGACAAAAAATTTTTCAAATCTTTTATAAACTTTTACAACGGAATCTTGTTTATTATGTATATAAAAATACCTACCAGAAAGAAAAAAATTTGTAGATACATTATTTAAACTTTTACAAGTTTTATGAAAGATTAAGTCCACGAAAAATTAGTTCATTAACAATTGAATAACTTTAACAAAAGTCAATTTAAAAATTATTTTCCAAATTTTCCTGTGCTCCTTCAAGTGTCTAGATGACACTAAAATTTATTTAGATTAGATTTAGGCCCGATTTTTGAAAAAAAACCTAATTCGCCCGGACTACTAGGCTTATTTTATTCATTATTCAATTCTTCAAAAGTCTTCAAAATTTAGAAATAAAAAGTTGTCATTCTGGGAACAATTGTTTATACAAATTTTGACTTTTTTAGTATTTGTAGAATAAGCTTTACAAGTCGATTTTTCAGAGCACTATATTTCATTTTTGCAATAAGTATTTCGTTCTAAAAAAGTTTTTTTTCTGTTCTTCATTAGTATTATTTTTGGTTTTCCATTTA
>NW_019423915.1:0-859 GCF_000390285.2 Anoplophora glabripennis | reverse complement strand
TTATTTATTTATTTATTTATTTACTTATTAGAATTTTAGTATAATTTATCGTTAGTAATTTCAGCTATAAAAGTGATAGAGAATTTTACTATTTGTTTAGAGAATTATATAATTTTTTATATGTCCTTCTATGCCTTAATCCTTACCTTATCCACTATCCCGGCAAGAAATCACTGTGATGACATTCTCGTTTGTTCTTGCTGAACTGTTAGGTATACTTTTGGAATAACTAATATAATTTTCAGGTATATTTATATTAACTATCTTCATAATTCTTAAGTTTTTTACACTTTCAAAAATAAATAGACTAACGTAGATTGCAATTATTATATGACATTAAGTTACATGAGAGAAAAAATATTTTGCCCACCCATCTCAAAAAGTCACGAGCCGCCACTGCATCAATCAAAAATGTACTTCTCAGCCTGTTGGAATCAACACATTGGCGAAGACACCCTCAATAGTTGCTTCATTCCTGAATATCGCAAATCCAGAAACATATACTGGCCATTGTATGAGGCGCACTTCTACAACTTTATTGGCCAATAAAGGTGCTAATCTTACAACCATCAAACGGCATGGAGGATGGAAGAGCTCCTCTGTAGCAGAAAGTTATGTTTAGGAATCTATATCAAACAAACTTGATATTGCAAGGAAAATCCAAGGAAAATATAGATGTTCCTTACGAGAAGAGACATCCGTAACAAATTCCGTTCTGCAAATTCTTCACAAACTTCGGCAGATGTTATGCATTCCGAAAATGATGGCAACAATGCTACAAGGGTTGTTATTAACAGAAAGGAAGTTAAATGTGATAAAACAAAAAACGAAATGTCTATTACTATAAATGTAAATGTTA
>NW_019423914.1:0-2471 GCF_000390285.2 Anoplophora glabripennis | reverse complement strand
ATTTTAAAATTATTCCTTCCCACTATACTGAAAAAATAAATAAACAAATTGCATTGCCCATATTTGTTAATTTTTTTTAATACTATAACATACCTCATACAGTTACCCCCCTTTTTTCATTATAAATAACTGTATTTAGATTTAATATTTTTGTTTAAAAATTTATTTTGGTGACCAGAAGTTTACTGAAAGGTAAATAAATACTTAGGACTTAGGTAGATAAGTGATTGTTTTGTTAGCTGTTAAAATAATAGGTGCTTACTTAACTGAATATAGAGTTTTAATTGATTGACTAAGGTAAGTTCATAAATTCTTTAAATATATTATGTATTATAGTCTATACGAGTACCAAGTCCTGACAACCCAAATGTTAACATGTAACACCACCAGCATATGTTATCATGGTATGCCAAATATGCAGAACAATAATTTATGTTCGTCTTTGGCTAATCCCATAAGAACTCTTGTTCGTTTTCCTGAATACCTTTCAAGATTGTTGTTGTTACTTAGTGAAATATTACGGAACTCGCAATTCAAATGACAATGTATGAAAATGTAAAGGGTGAAAAATCGACCTCTTAATGAATTTGTAATATATTTGTGCATAGTATTTATATATTTAGACTTTACAAGTTTTACCACTATCTAAATCAAATCCATCTACAAATGCAATCCCTGATCCTGATATTATGATGAGTTCATGGTTGTATCGTTTTGTACTAATTATGCGATACGAAATAAACAAATTTTTGTGATTGTGATGGAAAGATTAACAACTAATTATTTTCAATTTCAGATACAAAACCCCACCAAACAAGGGAAATATAATTTAACAAAAGAAAAACAAAGAACGAGGCAACAACAAAAGCAACTTTTGAAACGGTTGCAAAAAATCATGAAAAAGGGTTCTGTCAGAATCAAACAGAGAGTTGGCATCTGCTCTAAATAGACTATCTACGATAAAAAATAAAAAACGTCTGTTTTGAATTTACATTTTAATATTATTGTCTGGGTTTACCTTTTATAACTTACGATCTGTTACGATCTATGAAATAATAGTCTGGATAACAGAGATTTAGTTTAATAAGCATAGGGTAGGCATTTTGAACCCCGGTTAGGGGCCCAAAATGCTGCCCCTTAGAGTTTTGTTTTGCAAGTTTCTAGTTTTAAAAACTAAATTAATATAGCTTAATATATTAAATAGATTATACTTTAAGGCCCAGTTGTATAAAGATATTGAACTCAGGTTCAAAGTTAAACGGTAGATCAAATGCAAAATCGGGTTGCATAAACGTTAAACGTCGATCAAATCGTAGCTTAAACTGATCGGCCGATCTCGGCCTTAAGCNAAATCATCTGCACAGTGTGTGTGATAACGTACGTTATTTCCTTTGTATTTGTATAAGATAGGACGAGTTTTTGCTACCCAATGGAGATAAATGAAAAAACCAGTGACTGTGAACAGGACAGTGAACTGTTGAGCAGCAGAAAGTTTAAAAAAGGAAAATAACTGGACGGCTTACGGATGTAAATAAAAAAATGAGGTTAAGTACTAATGAAGCAGGAAACGACTGCAAATGAAAAAGGTTAAAGTGTTTTGAAAAAATCAGTAACGAAGAAAGAAAGGTACTTCTGAAAAAATTTAACGAATTATTTATTATCGAATAATGAGCAGAACATATATTTATGTGGCCTGATCACATGTAATGCTATTAAACGACGACGCCCCAGACAAGAGGAAAATGAAGCTTTATTGCATGATAATTATTTTTCCTATCATGTAAAAATTATAAGGGATACTGAGGTTTTGGAAATATCAGTATGTTTCAGGGCTTTTATGTCAATACATGGAATTAGCAAAGAGAAGATGAATGAATGAGAAGAATCTTGAGTTGAATGCAGAGCAGCTCATGTTTACGGGAAACAGGTCCCTGGGTTCTGATGTTCTAAAGCTTGACACTTCCATATAGTTCTTCTTTTACCTGTTTCCACAAGTATCACTTTATTTTTGTAACATAAATCTGTAGTTTACTTATGGAAGCATCCTCTGAATTTCAAGAATTTTTTAGTTAGCCACTAGAAACAGTAAATGAAGACCACAAGAAAAAGGGGGAATGTCCCAAATATCGAAAAATGAGCTGACACCGCCAGCGGGTAGGCAAACCTCAATACTTTATTATAAAAATGTGTTCACTGTAAAAAGATAGCACAGTCCGCTAATATTCGTGTTTGAAAAGCACGCATCAGGGAAAAAAGGGGAATGTCCAAATGAAAAATGATAAAAACGGGGAAGGTCCATATACGTCCGTTATTATTAAGCTTTGCTTTTAGTATGTAGTTTGTTTTAAAATCATCTGCACAGTGTGTGTGATAACGTACGTTATTTCCTTTGTATTTGTATAAGATAGGACGAGTTTTTGCTACCCAATGGAGATAAATGAAAAAACCAGTGACTGTGAACAGGACAGTGA
>NW_019423913.1:0-2463 GCF_000390285.2 Anoplophora glabripennis | reverse complement strand
CTTGGTAGGAAGAATAATTTTAGTGAAAACAGGATAACTAAAAACAAATTATTATTTATTTTGCAATTACTTGCGTAGACGAATATTTATTTAAGCGGTATGCATATTTTCTAAAGCAATCTGTCCTCATACAGGCTGTTACAAATTCGCTTCTCACTACAGGAATCTCGGAAACGGTAAGAGGTACGAAGTAGCTTAAATGAGGCTAAAGTTGCGTAATCCAACGCGACCAACAGTATGCCTCTTAAAAATCAAGGCTAACATTATTAGTTTTCGAAATATTTGAAAAAACCGAAATTTTGGAAATCCGTTTTTGTGTAATTTCAACTTTGTTTGAGGTGATATTGAAAAAAGTAGAATACTTTCTCATGTCCACTTTTTGCCATCTATCGAATGGCATAATCAATTTTTATATGTAACGTTTCGTCTCTCCAGGACCATCATCAACTTCATTTCTTTAAATACGACACTAAAAATTTTATTACATTTTTTGCAAGCCTTCATGACCCCCAATACTGTACTGCCTCAGCTCGAACCACATTCAGACGATTTGTCTCGAAAAATTCATCTTCAGTGTTCCAAATTTATCTAACTTTTTATTTAGATTTCTTTGTTTATTGAATTATCGTACACTGTAAGTGTCGTTAGACCCTGTGAAATCCATCTAGTTATTTAAACTATTACCACCACTCGTTACAATAAAACATTTATTATTATTAACTATTACCATCACTTGGTGATACATAACTCAATAAGTTGTTGCGTCAAAGTTAAAACATTATTACAATTTTAATTTTATTATTACAAATTAATTCTTCAAAGTGCATATGAACAACCAAAACTCCAACTGAATATTATTCTTTAAAAAATTTCAGTAAATGTTCAAAAACATTTTCGTTTTGGGTTGAAGGCTGAAAATGAAGATCAGCGTAATATTATCGGAATTTATTTTTAACCACAACTGTGAAAGAGCATGTCAGATATATTTGTATGAATATCCTGAAAAAAATAGATCGGAATTTGTTTGAATTTTGAGCACTTGAGAAGCCTAGAAATAACTATGGACACGGGAATAAAACTCTAATAAGTTTTTATTTTAATGCGTGGTGCTAATAGTTTAAATAACTAGATGGAGTTCACAGGTTCTAACGACACTTACAGTGTACGATAATCCAGTAAACAAAGAAATCTAAATAATAAAAAAAAAAATTTGAAACGAATACACTGAAGATGAATTTTTCGAGACAAAACGTCTGAATCTGGTTCAGGCTGAGGCAGTACAGTATTGGGGGTCATGAAGGCATGCAAAAAATGTAATAAATTATTTCGAAAACTAATCATGTTAGCCTTGATTTTTTAGAGGCATAATGTTGGTCCCCTGATTACGCAACTTTGCCCCCATTTAAGCTAGTTTGTATCTATTACCGTTTTCGAGATCCCTGTAGTGAGAAGCGAATTTTTAACAGCCTGTATATTATCTAAAATCTTTACAGAAATTGGTAGTCAAATATTTATGAATCTTACGAGTGCGCAAGTCTCCCGAGATGACCGGAGATCTGACGAGTCAGGTTGTCGCTTAATACCGTTGTCGCTTGTAATCTTCTAACGGTAGCTTTAAAGCAGTAGTGTAGAACTCTATATAATAAAGTGTGACTTTTATTCCTGGTGTGAAGTCTAATTCTCTCTACACTCCTGGACATAACGTGTCTTCACTGTAGCTGCCTGAGTAGTGGTGTTTCTGCACTGTACATAGAAACCAGTGTCCGAGGTAACCGCCACCGTCCAGGCGTCGTCATAGTGACCAATGTGAAGCGAAGTGAAAACGTCACAGTGACACAACTTTTCTTTGGATTATTTACACTTTCCTCCTGCAGTAGTAATCGTATTAAATTCTAATAATGAACAAATTAATTGTCTCCATTTTACGTTTTGGACGGGAAAATAATATGAGACAACTCTACTTTTTGATGGTTTTAAAATACCTCGTATCACTGGATTATTATTTAGACATATTTAAAGTATTTATTAAATACAGTGTGTCAAAGCAAAAATTTGACCAAAAAACGAATTGAAACAAAATTTTCAATTCTTATTTCAAAGAAAACAATTTTTGAAACACATTATATAGTCAATCCTTACCCTTTCTCGATTTTAATTTATTAAGGGGCCCACGTTAATAAGGGTAGACATATTAAAGAATACTAAAAGTTATGCTTTCATAATTTGTCATTTTTTCATCTTCATTCAGTAAATCTTGATAAGTATTAATTATAATTAATACATATTATATGTAATTATAAAAGACAGAAAATTAAAGATATGGTGACTTTAAGCATATCGTCTCATCTCAATAAGTTTCTAGGTACTATTTCACTTTTCACGGAGCCCCAATAAATCTTGTTTATTTTGAATTAAAACTTTTTGACATTTTAGTACGAAATAATTATCTGCAAAGCGATTATT